>NC_056725.1:919541179-919808679 GCF_019279795.1 Protopterus annectens | reverse complement strand
AGATATGACCAATAATTGTGGACAGTCTGACACACTCTGGTTAGTCCAGAGGTATACACAGCACCCCTTAGTGCAAGACGTGTGGACCAAGCCTGACAAAGTGGATGTTTACAGCCAGGTAAATGTGGATATCATGAAAATACTGGAATAGATAAGCTCACACAGTTTATGCATTCACACTCACCTGTCTCTCCTGACACATAATAACCGGAGGAGCAGAGGTCACAAGCCCACATACTATCCACGAGTAAGTGACATATACCTGTACAGCATCCCACGTCTTTGTTAGAAATACAAAACAGTTAAGTTGGCCCGGCAACAGTACATGTGACAAATATCTGGACATAACATCACACTAGGTAAATACACTGAGCTAGGCATGTCACAAAGGACTGTGCAAACTACAGGCAGACTGCCACAACACTGGCCTACATTTCTTATAGAGGAATACACATGTACCTGCAAATATAGTAGGCTTTGCAGGCATGTAACAGCATGGAGTAGCAGACACCTGTGTGAAAGTGCATTCCCACAACCAATCTGAACACAGCCACAGTCACATATGGTAAGCATACTTAATATTACAGTATATGGACTGTGTGAATAACACCATCCTCATATGTGCCACTCACATGCCAACCCTACATATACTGGTCCAATACACAGTGTATTCCGATGCCTGACTGTGGTATGGGACATGTGTTGGTCTGGCCCTACAAACATGTACACTGATAGGGTACCATACACTGCAGCAGCATGCAACATCACATAGCACAGGACCAATAACAATGACATCTACCACAATCTGTACACAGGCCAAGGTACATGTTCACATTACACACTCTTTCGACAATCACCATAAGTACACAGACCTCACTACTGTACACACTACAATAGAATATCCAGATTTTGTCCTCAAATGTAAGGCCTACTATACATAACATGTCTAGCAGTCTGGTACCTCACTGGCTTGTTATCAGGTATGATGTCAGTAAAGATATACTGAACATATGCACCTCTTACTGCATGACATGTGTACAAAGGTTATGGCTGGAGGTACTAACACAGTGCCAATATTGACATGTTGCTGTGATAAACCCATACATTTACTGGTGTAACAGGGTTTGTTGTGACATATCTCTTCTGAGGGATATGAAGTCAGTAACTCACATGGCTGTCACCATGTACTGACTGCAATCCTTAGAGTATGCTACTGCATTTCTAAAGATAGGAAATGTGTGAGTAACACAACACATGCAAGACCCTGGTCAGTCTGCAGATAGCCCTACAGGTGGGAGTTTCCATAACCACATAACATTGTCATGACAGATATTAAATCATGTAGACCAGCCATATCCACATAATCCCTGTTAAACCAACATTACTTCATATGTAGAAGAGCAATACTTACATTATGTCCCCATGTCTGGAACATCCCCCTCCTGTTTGTTGGCCTGTCTCCATACTGCATGTTGTAAGAGGTATTTCCAACTACCCTTTGTGATGCTGTTTGTTAAACACCCACATGAAGTCCTGCTCACAGTGAATGAAAAGGGCCAGCACCCACATGATGTTCTTAGTTATAGGAGTGTGTTTCCATGCAATTGGCTATAGGAATGATACCACAGTTTTTCTACATGCAATCAGCTAGTGGGGGACTGTAATTCGTGCAGAGGCCATCAGCTGATCATAAGCATCACTTACAAAAGACATGCTGCTGCCTGAGCAAAACAGGTGTACTTTTCCAAATCTACCAGAGAGGGAATGACAGAGACAGACAGAGACAAAGAAAGGAAGGGGGTAGGAGAGTAAGAGCTAAACATGTTTGTGTCTGATTCATGGGTGGAAAGTGGTATCTGGACATTATGACGGTTGCCTATATTGTGTACTAATCCATACTGTCACATGGTAATTGCACATGGCTGCACACATGGCTGAGGATTGTCAACTAGAATCTCTACAATGTTTGGAAAATGTTGGCCTTGTAATGTTAACAATGGGACATGTAGCTCCTCAATATGATGATGTGGCAAAACCCACACTGCAATGGACCCTGTCATTACACAATCACCCCAAAAGGGCACTGCTAACACACACTTACCAGTACTGGGTTTCAAACCCCTGCCTGACTATGTATTGCTACTACATTGCTATGCAGTTATTGCATGCACCACAAAGGTTATATGTGGGGAAGTTGTCCAAAGGTATCTTTGAAGATGAGTGACATCAGCAACAGTGATAAAGGAGGGATAAAGTAAGTGTAATACATGTGACTGTCCACAAAAGCAGGTGTCAAGGAAGACACAACCACACTATGTCAGGGACTCACACACATTATCACAGGTGGCAGGGTCAGGGTTAGAACTCCTAACTAACTAGTTTGCTATACTACAGTATTACACAGGTATCACATGCACCACAGAGCTTATCAGGCTGGTATATGGCCAAAGGGTATTTCAAGGTGACTGACATCAAAAGCCATGCTGTAGTAGGGCAATGAGTGTAGTGAGTGTGAATGGCTTCAAAATCAATAATCTTCACACACACACACACACACACACACACACACACACACACACACACACACACACACACACACACTGTCACACATTTGCCTGTACTGACATGCATGGATTCATTGCTTCACAGGTGTGTAGCAGTTGACTGTGCTAGAAGACTGTACGAGGCTAGGCAAAGGATATACCTTGGCATCAGGCCACATGACAATGGTCTCCAGTGTGGCTCAGGGGTATAGTTCCTGGAATGGCCCACACAGTTGGATATTGTATTCACCATCACTTATCTGGGTTACTATTGTGGGTGGCCAGTGCTGTGCTATACTTGCCATGTATGTGTTCTACATTCCATAACATGGACAGTGTTTGGGTTGTACACATGTCCCACATGCATGTTCTGTAACATGTGGAAGTGTACCTGGGGTCTCTGGGGCATATTGTGTGGACAGATTGTTATTATCCTATGTGGCATTCCTGACTTCATGTGGTGAGAACTGGCTATGGAACTGAGGTCATTCCTGCACCTGCATTGACAGCATGATACAGGTATTCACTGGTGTTAGTGGCATTTGTCCATACGGGGCATGTGAATAAGGCATGGTATTCTCTTTGTGCATTACTTTTGCACATTCTACAGTTGTTGCAGGCATCCAGTGGGGAACATAGCAAAGGACCACTGTAAGCCATTATTTGCCTATTGTAGAGATGGAACAGGGTGCCATGTCCTCTGTAGTCCACTGCAATCACACCATGGTTCTATCTCTGGGCAATATGCAGGGAACTACCAATATAGTGGTTGTTGCCTAGCCAAGTGTGTTTGTGTATGAGACATGGGTGGAGAGTGTTCTCTGGGTAATACAAGGGTTGCCTATATTGTTCACCGATCCATAATGTCACATGTAAGGGTATGGATTGTCTTCATCAGCCTCTCTGATGTTTGACATCTGTTGTCCTTGTAAGGTGGACATTGTGACATATAGTAGGTCCTCAATGTAAGAATTTTGCAAAACCCACCCCACAATGAATCCTGTTATTACACAATCACAGCTATCTCCACACAGGATACTGATGACAAACACAAACACTTCCCAGTACTGAGATTCAAACCCCTACCTAGCTTTGTACTGCTACTACAATGTACCACATTTATTGCACATGCCACGGAGCATATTGGATGGATGTTGTTCCAAGGTACTTCTAAGGTGAGGAACATCACCAGCCAGGGTTGAGGTTCAAACATCTATCTAACAAACTTTACGGACCATTATGGTACACATTTACCACATGCACTACTGACCTGACATGGCATAGGCTTCACAACAGATACTTGTAAGGTGGGTGATATCTGCAGGACTGCTAAAGTCAGGCTCGGAGATGTATACAAGCTGTAAATAGGGACAAAAACTTTGAAGCACGCAGACAAACACTTGCCACAGATGAGATTAAAACCCACAACTGTGCAGTTACTGCTGCTACATTGTTTTGAATTTATGGTATGCACCATGAAGCTTATAGGGCTAGCTTTTTTCCAAAGGTATATTTTAAGGTAGATGACATCAGCAGCCTTGCTAAAGTAGGGAAATGGAAGGTGTAGTGATTGTGAATGTCCTCAAAAGCATTGATCCCTACACAAACAGAGTTTCACAGTTGCCATGTCTGGGTTTAGCACTCCTACCATACTAGTATATCACACAGTTATAGCACACGCCACAGAGCTTATAACGATAGTCCTTCTCCAAATGTGTATTTCAAGGTGAATGACATCAGCAGGCTAGCTAAAGTAGGGCGATGGGGAGTACAGTGTGTGTAAATGGGCCATAAACCATTCCTCTGGAAGCACACACACAACACTCAGTCACACACAACTTTACATTTGACAGAACTGTGTATACAGCTGCTAGATGAATAATGACTTGTACTGTTATGTTACACAGTTATCACAAGCACCACACACACACCATAGTGCTGAGGGCTACCCGAAGCAAATGTCTACAGTGATAGACATTTGCACATCATGTGATATTGGCTAATTGGATGTGTGCTGGGTGGGACAGGCCTCATGATGGGAAGCTCTTTGTCACTGTCTGTCACTCTCTTCCCCACATCTATGTATGTGTATGTTTGACCTATTATAGTGTGTTGTCCTTGGATATATGTGTGTATTCCTATCTGATGTGTGTGCAAAGCATGACTGGTGTGAAATGTGGAGTGTGTGCACAAACATCTGTGACTGACAGATATGTATAGTCCATTGTTGTTACCAGACATGAACTTCATCTTGCCCAGTATGACCCTTCTGTATTTTGTTGTCAGACATGGGCTTCGTTTCTCTAAGTGTAAGAGCATGCCAAATATGACCTTCTGTATTGAATGTGTGAATCCATTCCAGGTAGGTTGTACTCCAGTGCAGGTATTTGTGTTCTACACCTATAGCTAGCAACCTGTTTCTGCAGGATATCTGTAGATAGGTTGGCATTATGGGGTCACAATGGGCAAAGGATAGTGGGATACTGTAAATAATTGTGTCTGTGCTGCTTCTGCTACATGGTTTTGGTGTTAGCAGAGATATTCAGACATATGTACTGTTGTGCACTGTGATGTTTTATGTCATCAACTACTGACAGGTATACATATTTGTTTGCAGTAATTTCCTGGGGAATACAAGATGAATGAAGCTGTGTCCAGTATTGTGGTCTGCAGCCTACATATTGTTGCACAATCATGCCATTCTGGAAGGAGAGCTGCAGACACCTGCTGATAGGTCTATGTAAATGGTCCAGCACCTTGGTACTGTGGTTGCTGAGTATCCCATGAGTGTACATCTATCAAAATGACAGAGTGGCCATATTCTGCTGTGGCCATACCTTACAGCTGTACAGATTCACGCAGGTTACCTAGAGGCAGGGCTCCTATTTCTGATCATTACCCCTTCACATTGTGGTTTACAAGCAGGTTTGTAGCCACCCATCCCTGTGTTTGCAGGCGGGGATAGTATGTGCACACATCAAAGTTTCAGACTTAACACACTCCATGGCGTCCATGCTTGTACCACCCCCTCTGTTATTCTACCTCTTCCTAACATTATGCAAACAATATCTGATAAGTATCCCTATAGTTATCACTTCATCCCAGTAGTATTTAAGGATTGGTCCACAGTTCATGCAGTAGGACATGGTGGATATGCTACTGTGATTTGTCGACATGGCCTTGCATTTGTGTTCTGTGGACTGTGTTATGTCATTATTTTGGAGTCCATGAGATAACATACATTGGCAGTATGGGCGAGACACAGGCCTTTGACAGAGGACTGTAGGGCATTTGGTTGTGATGCAGGCCATCTGTAGTAGGCCAGTGCATTCTGTTACTCCTACAGTCCCAGTCTGCAAGCCACTGTATTCCCCCTAGGGTGACAGGGTAGGTGTGCAAGGTGTTAATGGCAATAGTTTCTGTCCTTATTAACCCATTGGTGTGGATACTGGCAGGGTGCTGCTTACAGCTAGGGACACACATGCATGGGACACCTTTTCAGTATGCTGCATTCTGTGGGTATTCCCATAAAGAAGTGGTGGTCATATTGTACTCATTCCCAATGTCAGAGATATGACCTGTGAGGTACATGTGGCTGATGGTGGGGTGAGCTGAGTGCATGTGTGCTATGGAAGCTACTTGCAGCTGACTCACAGATATACGTGGGGCATTCCCCTTTTGCTGGCTTGTGCGGGGACATTAGCGGTTTCTCAGTACTTCATACCTGTACCTTTTGTGGTCTGCTAGTGTTTGACCAGACTACATCAGTATTCCATGCTACACAGCCAACTAATGTGCTGCTAACCTGTACGTACAAATCCAAAGGTGTGTCCATTTGACAGTAACATTTTATACACTCTCTGTCTAGGGTACTTCCACCTGTGTACTGTTTGTATGTCTGGGCCCACATTCATGCCATGTCCATCTCTCAGATGGTGACAGATATTACATCAGAACAATTAGTATGGATTACTGCTGGATTGTGTCTTGCTGGGATGCATTTTGTTTGGTACTGCAGTTGTGAGAACGTGGTCCTGTCATCAACAGTACTGACCACTGGCCACCAGGACACAACTGTCCATGTCTACATGCTGAGCACTTTCACACAATATACAACACACAACAACCTAACACACAGAGCACTGCATATTGTACACGTGCAAGAATCGATCCTGATAATTTGGCCAGCTCAGGTAATCTGGGCTCCACTGTTATTATACCCACACATACATGTTACTACATTTCTACATAGGATTGTGAGGGGGAGTGGGCACACCTGACAACTGTAAACATTTGCTATGACCATATTGGTATTTCAGGTACTCTGTTGGCTTCCATTTCATTCTGTATTCTGACCTATCATTCAGACTATAGGCGTAGTACAGTTCTTAGGTTTTATTGACCTACATTTCAGTTTTAGACTTCTTACCCTTCAGAACTAACATCCCACTGCCTGACCTGTTGTAGTCTGTCTGTTTAGGTCTGGATGGGGGATGTTCTCCATTGACATCAATTGGTGGCCTTAGCACAGACTTTCTTTGTGTTTGTCTACACCTGTCCTGCTGGCTGAAACAGTTGTTGGGTATGTGAGCCTCAGTGACATGCATGTGTGTGTCCTATGGACACACATTTGGCCCACCACATGTCCTGCAGTGGATTTTGTCACTTTGTCTAGTACTGCCTACTATGTTGACACCAGTATTTGTTATGGATTTCATGCTGCCAATATAGGTGTGTACTATCTGCTGCCATCCCATTCAGCCACCCGACTTCCTTGCATGCTCACATCCGTACCTGATACAAGTAGCAGAACATACTACTCCATTCAGCAATTGATAGTGAGAGTGACCTACCTTGTGGCTGTGCCAGTATTGAGGATGGTGCTGGAGGGCTGACTATGTCGGATGCACATAGTACACTCCCTATACATAGTTAAGCACAGGTAGTGTTATGTTTGGCATCCCTTTTACTGTATGTGCGAGTCAGAGAGAGGTGTCATTCCCTGGGTTCCCACCATGTCAGTGTATGTGCTATGCGTTGCCTCTTTGCCAAGGCCTGGGCATACTGGCATGCCTCCTTCTGCCTCCAAGGGCAGACTCAGGTTGTTCTTCCTCTGAGTCATTCTGTGCCTGTGCTGGCCTTGGCAATGGTGGGGGGCTGTGTGGCCCTGCCCAGTGCTGTTCCTGCTGCAGCTGTTTCTGCAGGATCATATTGTGTAGCATAGCACATACAATGACAATTTGGGTACATGTAGCTGGTGAGTACTGCAAGACTCGACCGAATATGTCCAGGCACTGGAACAGTGACTTGAGCATCCCAAACACATGCTCTATTATGATTCTGGTCTGTGCGTGTGCCTCATTATGGAGTTCTTGTTCAGGTGTATGTGCATTTCTGATGGGTGTCATCAGCCACGGCTCCAGTGCATAACCAGCATCCCCCACTAGGTGGCCATATTGGATGACTTATTGGCAAATCTCTGGTACAGCTGCATCATATGCCAGATGTGGGAGTCGTGATAGCTTCCAGGGCTGCCAGCACACACATTCATTATAATGCCCTGGGCATTGCTCATGACCTGGCAGTTGATGGATGGGAATCCCTTGTGATTTATGTAGACTGTAGCCTGCTCACCGGGTGGTGCTTTGATGTGTATCTGCGTGCAGTCTATCACACCCACTGCCTCAGGGTATTCTGCTATTTGGTGGAAAAGACGCATATTGCTGGTCAACACCTTATGGGTGTTGTGGAAATATATGTGCTCACTGCCATGTGCTGACATGGCATCCAGGAACTGGTGGAGTACCTTGGATGCTGATGCCTGTGAGATCCTCATGATACCTCCAGTTGGCCTTTGGAAGGTACCTGTGGCTAGTATTCTTAAGCCTACACATACCTTGGTATCCACTGGGATGGGTTCCCCTCTGTTGGTTCTGTGTGTGAGGCATGGCTGGTACAGCTCAACAATTTTCTGTAAGAGGTCTCTGTCCACCCTATAGCACTCCACTATCTCCCACGCATGTAGCCCCTGGTAGGTTACCCTGGGTCTGTACACTCTTCTCCTTCTCCTCACTGTGGGTTGGTCATCAGCATTGTTATCTTCACCATACTCAGCCTCTTCCACATGGTGATTTATGAGAGCAAAAGCAGCCCCTATCATTTTGTTGCTTTTGCTAGGTAAAATGTCCCCGTTTGTGTACATCGGTGGTGTAGAGTTTGTAGGAAAAACCAGTGGGAAAGGTGTTTGCATAGTTTATAGTAGTGTGATGAGCTGGGCTGGGCTGCTACCTGTGTAATTGGCTGGTTCTGATACATTTCACCTGCCAGCTATGCTAGTTCTCCTAGATTACCTTCCTACTGTTGTTTTCCCTTCCCATTGCCTTCCTGTTTAAGCCCCAATGTGTGCTGTTCAAACTCAGTGCTCAGATGTGAATGGAGTTGCCATTTTCTGTTTTTTTTTAAACCCGGTGTGCGCCACGCACACCCGTTTAGGCAATGTAAATGCAGTTTAGCAGAAAATGGCCCTCCCTGGACATGATCACACTCTGCATTTCTAAGTAGATGACAATACAGCCTTAGACAAACCCCCTGCCTTAGCTGTGCTTCCAATAAGCTTACAGCATGCATGACACACCCTCTTATGAAGTCAATAGCTCTTAGGCTTACACCATGGTCTTAATGCACCTATACGGTTGGGTGCAAGCTAACAATGAGGGGAAATCTGTGATTCAGTATCATTGCCCTCCTTTGCATAGGATTGACTGCTAATGCATGTTTACAAATCTGACAGTCAGCCTTCCCCCTTAGCAACCACTATTCCATGATCTTGTTCTGTTATGCATCCCATTGACTATTATGGCAAAATTTTGATTTTGGTTTAAAAGCTTATTTCCAGCTTTTTTTTATTATTTTTGGGTCAATCCCATTTCTGCACTGCTGCCCTGGGCTTAAACGGCCGAAATCGGCCAAAAAAAAAAAAAGTTAATTTTTATAATTTTGAAACTAAGATTCATTGCCTATGACCATATATTTGGCCTTTGGCATGCTTAACCCTTCTAATATATGTGTTTTTACGAACTGTCATGGCTCCATTTTGTAGTTTGCAGAAATGTATTCAGCTACTGGCTGAATACTTTTCTGCAGTCTACATTATTCCTGCATGGACGTCTGCCTGCTGCCTGGATCATTAATTCACCTCATTTGCATGGTTTTCACCAGCAAGTGAGGTAATTAGCATACGGGGCTGTGTCTGTGCAGGAATAGTGCAGGAGCACTCGGCACGTCCCGGGAGCTTATTCCTGCATCGCACGGCAGCCATATTGCATGCAGCAGCTCTTGCACTATTCCTGCATGCTGTGCAGTGCTTGCTGAGTCCTGGGGAGTGTGTTTATGCACCCTGTGACCAATAGGCAATACTCATTCTCCCTCTTAGCCAACTGTAATACTAGCAATGTGGTTTACCTTGCTACATGCGTAAAGTGTTATTCATTCTACGTGGGAAAAACCACCAGAAGGCTGAGAGAACAGATTATTGAGGATAAGTCAGAAATAAGAAGGAAGAATGATAAAAATGGTTTAAGTAGATACATAAGTAAGGGTGCGATCACTGTTTAAAATTTAGGGTAATAGAAACAGTATTAAAAGGGGGCGGCTGCAGTGGTGCAGTGGTTAGCATTGCCACCTCACAGCAAGAGGTTTTCCGGGTCAATCCTCAGCTGGGGTGCCCTCTGTGGAGAGTCTGCATGTCTTCCCTGTGGTCACATGGATTTTGTCCGGATGCTCCAGTTTTCTCCCACATCCCAAAGACATGCTGTAAGTGGATTGAACACTCTAAATTGGCCCTAGGAGTGAGTGTGTGCATGTGTGTGCCTTCTGTGGAAGGTCGGGCACCAGGCTGGCAACTCAACACCATGAAACTCCACTGCCAATCATAAGCAGACAGGTGATCCACTGTGGCAACCCCTAACCAGGAAAAGCCAAAAGAAGAAGAAACAGTATTGAAAGGGACCAGAGGGGGTGATTTAAGTAATTACCTTGAGAAAAAAGAATATGAATGGATTATCAGATTGTATGCAGAATTTGAACCTGGTCTCAATAATGCTGTAAGTATCAAACCTGTTTTAGTAAAAATACAACAGCAGAACATTTACTGTTTTTTTAAGAAATTTTGAGAAGTGGTGTCATGTGATATGCTGACTGTGGTCATGTGATGCTTGTTTGCTCTTATTTAAATGTTGGTTGTTCTGTGTAATAGTATTAGCATTGAGAAAGGGCTGTTACTCAAAAGCTTTGCTTCAATAAAATTCTGTGCTTGACATTTGGAATGGTTTTGTCTTTGAGTGATTATAATGTATTCAGACAACGTCCATAATATCCTGAATTTGAGTTCCTTTTGCTATTGATTTCAATGTATGATGACAAGTTTCTGTCAACTCTAATTTATGTTGATTCTTCATGAAAGAGTCACTTTGTAGCACAGATTTATTGCTGAAAAATCAGAACTCTATTTGCCCCTCCACTAGAAACCAAAGGCTAACTGCCCGTAGTGCTGTGGCATGCGGGAAACCCATCAGGTACTGATGCTTAACATTGCCTGAGGGGTACGTTCCAGTTAATAGTACCTTTCTGACCAGGCACTGAAACTAGGTCGTTTCTGTGTTTTCTATTAGTAAAGCAAACAACTGACTGTGTTGAAGACTTGCCTATGGGGAGAAAAAGCAGGGAATAGTTCTGGTACCCTAATTTGATTACCCTCTCTCATCCATTAAACATTATCACTCAGTATATAAGAACTCACTATATTTGTGTATACCTGATGTTTTCCATTTTATAATTGTAGCAAGCCTTTCCCAATTGCTATATAGCACTGTTGTGTGTAACAAACCACTCCATCCCTGATTTACATCCTAGAGGAGACCATGCTCTTCAACTATCCAGATTTCTGTCTCATACGTTTTGTTTACTACTCATAAAATTTGTGGTTTTCTGGCAACTCACTGAGGACTGGTCACTAAATAGTGAAAGACATTTGAGTTTCAGACTTGTTATCCTTCAAAAAATCCATACTGATGCAAAACCTGTTATTCTAGTAGCTTTCCATGTTTATAAGAGCAATATTTAAACTCTGCCTCTGTTTTGGGCCTTGCCCCCCCCATTATTTTTGGCTATGCCCAGATTTCTTGTGCTAAGCAGTATGATGGAGACATAGAAAACATTATGTTGATGCTGGATACTGCAGACATCATGACACCCCAACTCTTGTATAACCAGCCATCCTATGTGACTTACAAAAGGTAAACTGCAAATCTGTATAAATAAAACTACCTGCTCATAAACAGATGCCATGTTCACTTTGTACACATACTGATGAGAAAAAAAAACTTAACTTCGTAATGCTGTACAGAACGAAAGAAATCAGAGAAATGATAACTTCAGTGTTCGTAAATTCAGACAAACCTGTTAAAATCACTTAGCTAAAAAAACATATTCCAATGCAAATGTAAAGTGCCTTCAACAGTGTCTAATATAATCATATTCTATGGATCAAGAGGAAATGCCTAGTCCACACATATAACAAACAAGTACACCCATCTTCATAAGCCCCTACATTCTGGTCATTCGGATGCATGACAGATGCTGGTCTCTCAGTGGGACAGACTAGAATAGTTTTCCTGAGACAAAAGAAGCTTCTGGATGATGCTCAAACAGGAAGTTAATTTAAATGTTAACACTAGGACAAGTAAACATTCAACTTCAGTTAAAGAAGAATAAAGTACACACAAACACGGACTAGACTTACTTAACAGGGTAATTCAAAACGTACAAAGTTTAAAAAAGAAATTATATGTTTAACTTGACAAGCCTAAGCAAGGTAGGAAGAGGTATCAATTGTTTGTGGCATATTGCTTTTTATAGCAACATCTCTTTTCATTCTGCTTTGACTGCAGATAAAATCGCAGATTACTATATTAACACACAAGTTGCACATTTATACCTTACTTTTTTTCTGAACTGAAATCCTGAAGTTTTATATTCTCTAAACTCCTATGATTTTATTGTACAGCACCCCGACATTGATTGGATACTGATTGACAGACCAATATAAAACTTAACCGTAAGAAAAAAATATTTCATCAAACATCCAAATTACGCTAGCAGTTTTTATGTGAGTCTGTTTGACTGAAATGTACAGAAAAATTTTTAGTATGCAGAAATGAAATATACAGTGGGAGAGCAAAGCAGACATGTAGAAATTTACATATATGCAAGTAGACACATATCATGAATGTATTTAAGTAAAAAAAATGAAATGTTTAAAGTAAACCAATATATCTGAATATTTAACAATGTGTGCCTTACAAAGGAACATGCAATCGATTATGTTGAAAGACAAGAATGTAGCAAAACTAATTAACTGCAAACTTAGCAGGCATGCATTTAAAATGCAGATGTGTTTTTACGAAGTTACTAGTTGCAAGAATTTGTTGTTGCTTGCTTTCTCTTTTCTTGCCCAGCTATTGTATTTTCATTCACAATGACACGTCCACACATTTTTAGCCCTCTCACTTTAACAGTACAGAAACAAAATGGAAAAAATAAATATTGACCCAAGTCATGTTGTATCAAGAGAAAATGTTGTTCTGTCAGTGCTAACACTGCATACACAGCTCACTGAGCATTAACAAACAGGATATCCAAATCATAGGCAAACCTCTAGTGCAGTCCAGCCAACAAATCTTAAGATATGGGTATTTACCTTGTAGTGTTATCTATCCTCTTTTTAATTGGGTTAGCATAAAAATAACTGTGATGATTGATGTTACACACTTGATTTCATTTCAGAAACCCATAAGGTAATGCTATCAGGCCCGACAAAAACAGTTAGCTATCCTATCTGTATCGCTGCAGCAGCTTTGTCGGTACTTCTCACTCAGTCAGCCCAGCAGCTCTCAGCTGAATTCCAACTGGCTGGCAGGCTGTTCATGAAGCTGATGTCACTTTGCATGCCTCTGTGCATGTTGATGTCAGCCCAAAAGGCCGGAAAAAACAAATTAAAAAAAAAGCTGTGAAATTTGGAGATTAAGGGGTGCCACTTGGTAAATCATAGCACCTTCTTATTTGGACCTCAAAACTTGAAAAAACCGAGGAATTCAGTATGGTTGAGAGGTATGGTTCTCTTTACCACCACTAGACTCCAGATATATTTTGCAAAACAAAAATAGGTAAAGTACAAACAAGAAAATTCTTCAAATGGTGCACCCTTGACACAGGAAACCTCAGCTGGACTAAGGGATAAATTAGTACATCAAAAGATCTCAGGTATTATTCAATGCCTGTAACAGTTTGTGACATATACAGTAGAGGAACAGAGAGCATAAAAGATACCTCATAGCAGAAGAAATCTAGACAAAACCAAAATTAATGGTGGGATATATTCAGGGAAAGATTTTAAATATTCCTCCTACAAACTTAGAAAATCACTAGTACAACAGCTTTGCAGTACCATGGATTTACTAAAGGATATGAAGTGTGAAACTCTAATGTATGTCATTAATGACTGAGTATAATCATTAGTGACTTACCAGGGCAGGAAAAGGAGACACTATGGACATTCTTATAACATAGGAACAGGTATGGGCACATGGTGTGTGTGTGTGTGTGTGTGTGTGTGTGTGTGTGTGTGTGTGTGTGTGTGTGTGTGTGTGTGTGCGCGCGCGCGCGCGCGCACGTGTGTTTGTGTGTGTGTGTGTGTGTGCATATGTGTGTCTATATGTATGTGAATGTCTATGTTTGAATTTGTGTATTTTGTATGAGACAGAGTAAACTGGGGGAGAGGGTCAGTGCTAACACAATACATTGGGCCTCGATGTTAACTATCACAGGAAAGTGATGATGTGTACTAACTTTTCACTGACATGTTTTCCAACAGTAAAGACATACAAACTAGTCAATTTCTTAATTGTGGCTAATGTATCTCTGAACCATAAAATACTACTTTGAGCAAAGAGGGCTTTTTTATTGCAGCCGTTAATGTGAGTTGTGGGGTACTTCCTGAATCTCTGAGCATGTCTTGTCTTGTCTGTCAATGATGGGACTTTGGAGTTAAAGCTATTTCTAATGTAAATGTTTTACCTACAACATACTCTTTAAAATATAATCATAAATAATAAATTCAAACTTGATTCCACACAGGAATCATTCAAAATATTTGACAGGCAATTTTTGGAACTAATCAAATAATAATTGCCTAATAGAAATGCTAAAACTTTAAAATGCAGTCAAAAAGAAAAAAAATGCATAAAACCATCTACATTTTATATTCTGTGGTCTTTAGTCTTTGAAATTAACAGTCTCTGGTACTTGGGGATTATCCTGAAATGACAAATAACTTCTGCTTCACAAGTTAAAAGAACAATGTAATTAGCCCATTTGAAAAATCATGCAGTAACATTAACTACCTTAAATTACAATGAGTTTCATTACAGTGATGTTGAGTTAATCGGTGCACAAGAACATATTTTCCCTTTGGGCTGCTGTCTTAACAACTCCAATACGAAGACATATGTAGCAAAATATTTTTAATGCTTCATTACTCAAATGCAAAACCTGTGATGCAGTCTATTCAAAGTTAAGTTCATCACATCATAAATCACATTTCAGCAGCGTTGCTCTGAAATATGGCATGCTGATATCATAATATGGAACATGACACTGCAAATAAAACTGTATCCTGCTGTGCTAGGTCCTTGACTAACAGAGACATGCAACTTCCAGTGTATAAGAAAGTACTACATGATAAAAATAAAAATATTTAAATAAAATAAACTAAAATAAATAAAAGACTGAGGAACAGGTGGAAAAGCAGCAAAACTAACAACTGAAATAGCAGAAATTCTGTATATCATGCCAGTGATAACAGAAAGGCAGCAGCTACTTGTTAAACTAATTATTGTATCTCCCAGTCATGAGCTTCTTAATGGGTTGGGGATACACATGGCAGTGCAGGCATATACAGTTAGAAGCCATTAATGTAGTGCAACCTCTGCATTCTTCTCATAGGGATGGTCCATTGTGGCCTAGCATGTACTCACAATTCTCATCAAAAATATCGGATGCACTCATCAGTCTCTGCTGGTGCAGACACTTTGCTCCTGAATGCAACAACAGTAATTTGAGTAGTATAGGAACTGTGAGTTGTGTCTGACCACCTTTTGACATACTGTCTCACACCTGTGTGAGTTTGGGAGTTTAGTGTTTAGGAGTTTGGATACTCAGTGAACAACATGGAGTTTGAAATGCATTTTTAATTTAAACACGGCTTCTCGGGTATGCAACAGATGATTTACCTCTAGTGCCCAGAAAAGCAAGCAAGAAGTGTGCCCTTAGAGAATAGTGCAGGTAACATCCCTCCCATTGCTCCAGTCTGGGCATAGCCCTAACATTCCATATCCTTCATTAGGCACACAGACTGATCCTCCTGTTAGGCTACTGAGGCAGTTTGTACTATATACTAGTTTCTAGATTAGTAGATTAAACACTGGAGGAGAAATGGAGGTCTAAAGAAGTATAAGGGTTGGGATTGTGGGAGTAAAAAGTAACTATTTAATAACTATTTAATAATATGATAATGGACACAGTCCTCACCTGCATTTGGTGCTACATAGGAGACATCACACTTTTTACTACTTGTAGGGGAATGACAATCCACAAACTAAGCACTCCACAGCATGAAGTGCCTACCACTCAAGCCAAGTACCACATACTGCACATATACTGCAATGCAGTCCTCATCTAATGAGCAGGGATATACAGTTGCAAGAAGTTGTTCTTTTTTTAACAGGTAGTATATGACACAGCTAGTATCATCACAAGTATTTCTTGCAAGCATCCTGAAAGTAACTGTTAGGCGCACATCTGTCAGATGAACAAGTACCTGGCATTAATCCACTTTTACGTGGGTATATCTCACTGGTAAGTATGTTTTCCATACACAGCATGTATTAGACTGAACAAAGGCTGGTATTTGGATATGGGACAGAGAGGAACTACAAACAAATAAGCAATGTTTCTATTTTTTCACAGGCTATGCTGCATACCTAATGTCGCTCTGGATGATGACCTCATTTCCAACACCTCCAAATGCTTTCTGGTGAACAGTATGGTTGGTCACACTGTAAAATCTATGCAGTAATGGGACAAATGCTTGGTACCCTAAAGTGGTGCTTCAAGTGCCTGAATGCATTAATGGTTTATTCCAATATTCACTAGTGAGGCTGCATGGTTGTTCTAGATGATTAACTGCGCACAATATCTCTTACTAACAGAGCCTGGCAGCTGGTCAGCAACTGTAAAGCATGGCATTGTCTGAAGCCATGGCTGGTACACAACAGTACGTTATAGAGGTGGATATAAAGGAGGTACCAACACTGAAATATATTATACATTGAGGTACAAATATGTGTCTAGGTGTCATTTGATTTAATTGCATCCATGCACTTCTGTAGACACACTCTGCTTTGCTCTGTACCTTCCTTGCCACTTAAACAGGCATGTATAATGGCACAGCCCTTCCTGGGTTGTGGATCACTTTCACAGAAGATTAAAACCAGTGCTGTTTAAATTAAATATGCTGCTGAATTTGTTACTTTCAGTGGTACAATTAGGCTACTTAAACACAAAACAAATGCACTTAAATTAGCATATAAAGCAAAGCACTGGTTTTCTTTTTCATTATTATACATTTTATTTCACATTTAAGTTTTTTATTCTTGTAAACTCTAAGTGATACATGTCTAATATGCCAACAGGCACTTCAGACCACATTATCACAAGTGCTTCTAGGTGTGAATAAATTAAAATAGGTCTGGTGGACGCATATGTAGGGTGATATTAGGCAGATGTGCATGCATTATGTGCAACAGTAGTGCGCCCCTGGTATGTGAATGATACTGTGCATAAAGTATTTAGGTTCATATGATGCTGCCATTACAAAGCTGCTAGTGCAGAGAACACAGTGTTTTAACTCTACTGAGTCATAGCTCCAGAGCTTATACTGATATAGTGTCACACTTTATGTGGAGTATGCATGCTCTCTGCATGTGTGATTGCATTTTGTCAGGTGCTCTGGTTTCTTCCCCTTCTGAAAATATAATGGCTAAATGGCTACTATAAAATACAAGACAGTGTATGACACTGTTTCTACTAAGTATGATCAGTGATGGTTTAACTACAATCAAATAACAGGAAGAGTGAGTCATTTTTATCCGCAGACAGCCTCTATAACTATCAATTACCACCACTTTATTGACTGCACATACCTCATATGTTTGTCATTTAAAAAAATGGGCACAGTATCTTACGTCAACTTGCTTCAAACAAATGCACACTTATTCTGCATAGCCAGATTAAGGAAAGCTTAACATGGTTAAACAATGGCAAGGTCATTCATTTTCATCAATGAACAGCCCTGTGTTGGCAATTACATCCACATTATTGACACCTCAGAAATTTGAGAATGGTAAAAAGTAACGACTACAGTGATGCATTTCATCCTTATTTCATGGAAACACAATTCAAAAGAAAGTATTCAGCCTTGCTTCAAACAAATACATAATCGTACTATAGTCAGATGTATGATTGTGAATTTGATAAGACAACAGTAGGGTCAGTAATTTTCATTCAACAGGCAGGTGACTGCACAGCAGTTGTACTTTGCTGAGTGTGTACACTTTCGATGTCTGGTTGTGATAACAAATAAATAACTGCCACAGTAATGTATTTCATATTTGTTTCATAAAATGCACAGTAACCATAATAAAGTAGTCCAACATGCTTCATACAAATTCAAATTAGTCATACAAAGACAGATTAATGAATGTTCAATTAATAAAATATAGCATGATCAATCACGTTCATCTATAGACAGCCCTTGTACACAGCAATTATAATGAATGTAATAATCCTCTTTGTCATATTAAACTCCCTTTTACCCCAACAAAGGAAAAAAGCCAAATTAAATCCCACATCATTGCTTACACCATATATGAAAAAAACAAACTAATGGACAACAGAAACAAAGCATGGGAAAATGGCATTTAGACAAAAATGACAAACAATCTGCAGAAGTATTGGTGTATGTGAAAACCTAACTAAGAATACCATCCAGTAGATAAGCATCATGACTATATTAGTCTACAGAAAAAAAAACACTGGAAAACTCCAAACAATTTTGATCAATAAAAAGAAAAATAATTGGCCTGTTAAAAAAATGACAACCCTGCCCTTTCAGAGATAGAACTATAAAGTATAAAAACTATAAATGATGCTAACTCTCTTAATAAACCCAATTCACTCAATACATCAGTATGTGACATATACACTATCACTTCTTCCTTCTCACTTATCACAACTCTTACCACCATGATAAAAAAATCAAAAACTGAAACCTACCACACTTGCATCTGACAACCTACAGCAGAATACTTCTAGATATCTGCAGAAGCCATCAAATAACCAGAATCAATATTTATGTATTGCTGTCTTCACGAAGATATAGTCCCCAAACACTAATAACAATCTTACATTATTCTATTACATAAAGGTGGCAAATCTCTTAAACTACTGAACTACATCCCTATAACCATTATGTCCCCTCTATCTAAAATACTTGAAAAATGTGTTGACCTATAGTTAATCAACTACTTAAAATAGAACAAATTACTCTTCACAACCGCCCATAGATTTATATCAGGCCATATCACAGAAACAAAATTGCAATCTCCCATAAACTGTATTTAGAAATAATAAAATCAAGGTAAAATGGTTGCATCCCTATTTTAGATCTGTCCAAAGCATATTATAGAGTTTCACATCCAATGCTATTCACAAGACATAAGGAACTAGGCGTCATAAGCACTATTATTAATTAGTTTAAAAGTTACCTTAGCAACCAAAGTGTGTATTCTGGGCTTATCAGATGAGAACTCCCCAGTAAATAACATAGGTGCTCCACAAGGTGCAACATTATGACCTTTATTCTTTAATATTTTTATAAATAAAATGCATATCATCTCGCACCCAGAAATCTAATCCATTATGCAGACGACTCATCATTAGTATGTCCATCCTCGTCAATCAAACAGCTCCAAGATGACCTACAGCATTGTTTTACAAACACTGAATAATAGGCTAGAGCAACATAAAGTAATCCTAAATAAAATTAAAAATAAACTAATAGTATTTTTCATCTCTGACCCCGCAATCAAACTACTGTAACTCAAAAATATTATTAATCAAAGATAATAGAAATGAGCTAGTGCAAAGTGAAAACTATTGGGAACAATTGGCCATAAATTAAGATTAGATCTGTATAGCAGACGTGCACACTCTTTATAAAGGCAAAACCTTTTCTGTCAGACCATGCACCCAAGACCATAACTCAGACCTATCTGCTCCTTAGTCACTGACATGACTCATCAATTTTAACTAACCTGCAGTCCTCTCATCTAGCCAACCTGGAGCAATCTTGTAATAAAACTGCCACCTTTGCAAGCAACCACATTAACTGAACATCACTGTATTGCATATTTGTCCCTTAACTGGCTGCAGACACCTAATCTATTGGCCTTCACTCACATTAAGACTGCCTACAACATCCTCTGTAATTCATGCAGATTCCATGCCATTAGCCAATTATTAAACTGGTACACAATCCACAAAGTACTAGGTTCGTTACACCATTTAGTGCCCACACAAAAATATAAAAATCATAATGGTGACTATCTATACACTGTATACAGTATGTTGTTAAGCTACCCCCAACAGGGCTCCAGGTTTAAATGATACTATATCCATAGTACCTCTCCTAAAATTAAAAGCTGGGAGATTGTGATCTATTATCTTCCTTGTGTGTTTTAAATGGTCATTACAAGGTATTTACATGTATTTTTAAACATATTTTCTAAACACAATTTGTATTTTAATGTTTTATATTTACACAACATGTATTTTACACAATACAGTGTATAAACATTTTTTAATGTATGAAATATTTATTTAGAAGATGCTGATTGTATTACCTATATAAGATAGGTTATGAGCAACTGGTATGTATCTGATGAAGTCAAGGATTTGGATTGACGAAAACATTTTATTGCAATTTGCTTACGTTAATAAAATTAGTGGTTGCGGTCTTCCCTTACTGATCTTTTGGTATTTTTGGCTTTTGTTACATCAGTAGAGCCTCCGTTTTAGTTTTGGTTTGTCTTCGGGTATGGAGACTCATTCAGGGGAGACAAAATCCACGGACACTTCTGACTCTGCTTTGCGGTCAGAAGTAGGAGAAATACGTAAATTGACTGGCCAACTGAGCCAGCTTATCGATCTTCTTTTACCCCTGGGACAGGGGTTGAAGTCTATAGTTACGGGAAACAGAGACGTTATCCCCGCAGGAGCCAACATGAACAGTGCACCACCCATGGCACAGCGGGACAATGGAATAGTCCATCAGCCTATGAGTGGAAGCAGTAAAAAATCAATGGACTTTCTACATACGCCCCAAGCTTTGCGAATTTCTAGCAGTGGCCAAGACAAACATTCTACCTTGGGTAACAACAATTATCACATACCGTCCACGTCCTTTCAGGACTGGTTCCAGGGCAAGCCTACTTTTCACTTTCACGAAGGCAGTTCCACCACTTTGGCTGACAACAGCACATACTCGGACAACCTGGCAGCATTACAAACATCTTTACAAAGGTACAAAAGTTTGCAATTGGATAATTTGTACCTGAATGAATGCCTTAAAAGACGAATAGTGCCTAAAGGACTTCGCTTATTTAAATATCCCAATAATGTAACTGTTGGTAGTGATTTTCACAAAGAACTTCTCAGAGCTTTTGACAATTGTGGACTTGAAATAGTGCAAGCTATTATTAACAGAAATGAAGGGGATATTGGTAAATTGCACAATGAAATAGATAGGTACAATCAAGCTATGGTTAATGATTTGTTGTTCAATGTTGAATTGGAAAAGAAAAAATACTATGAAATTAGAACACAGATTGACAAAAAATGTGATGAAATCCTCAAAAGAAAATACAAAAAGCTTAGTAGAGACACCAAGGAATACCAGGAGGGATGTCAGTACCCAGCACCTCCACTTCCACGTTTCGGCAAAAATAGAGACAGACATGACAATATTGCATATGCCCATGATTTAGTATCAGAGGGAGACAACTATGATGATGAAGAGGTTACTGATGACCACTATGTTCAGGAACCCGTTCCTAGGAGGTCAGAGAATACGCAATCAGCGTAACAAACAGGATTACAACCATTTTTCCCCGGACCATTACCCCTACAGGGGGGCAGGGGGGTACAACAGGAGGGTGAAACAGAACAGGAACCAGAAACGGTAAAAGGAGCATCAGTTATTGTTGTTGAACAGGAAAGGGACAATCTTTGTGTTCTTAGTAGAGCGGGTTATCACATATCAATATTGTAATCCTACAGTCACTGACACATTTTTTGATTTGTTTACCAAAGGCTTCAAGTATGTGCCGCAAAAGAACAGCAATACTGCTAAGGTCATTTTGAACCTTAAAATGTTTATTAGAAAACTTAACTTGGAGAATCTGTTTGGTAATAATATACATGCTGAACCTTCTTTTCCTACTAGATCTAGTATTTATAATCCACCGATACACCCCCAATTGAGGAATTTAGAAAACAGAATAGAGCAACAAATAAGAAAACTTACCAGATATAACAGATTCTCTCCTAATTTAACTGTAGGTGAAAATGACCTACTGAACTAAGCCACAACCCTAATATTAGAATCATGGAGCCTGATAAGGGGGGGTGGCACTGTCCTCATGGACAAAATGATGTATGAAAGCAAAACGTATGCAGTGCTGAATGATGATACACGTTATACACCCGTCTCTATTAATGAAATTCACATCTCTTACAAAAAGATTGATTTAGCTATCAAGGACCTATTTGATCAGGGAGTTATTGATTATAGTATATATCGATATTTAGAAAATGAGAACCCTAGGGTACCGACTATATTCGGAGTACCCATGATTCACAAAGATATTGTGGATCCACCTTTGAGGCCCATTGTAGCTGCTCAGGGATCAAAGATTTCACCCCTTTCAAAGTTCCTGGATTGGAAACTCAAATCACTGTGGCCTAGGGAGCATTATTTACTTAAAGACTCCTGGGAATTCTTATGCAAAGTTATGCCGGAGTTTAATGTACCAAACTTACAGTTTCTCACTATAGATGTAGTAGATCTCTTCTCTGTTATACTTCACGAGACGGGACTACTTTGGTTGGAAGAGGCTCTTAGGGAGTGCCCAAGGACTCATGAGAATGACATCTTTCTCATTTTGGAACTGGCAGATCTAGTATTACACAATAACTTCATTTATTTCTCTGGTGAATATTTCAAACAGATTTCTGGTGTGGCTATGGGTGCCAATTGCGCACTTACGCATGCCAACATTATTTTATCTGTTTGGGAAAAGAAATATATAACAAATAGTGAATTTAAGAACAACTGGATATTTTACTCAAGGTTTCTGGATGACATTTGTATTTTTTGGACAGGGTCTATTAGTACTATTGTGGATTTTATGGATTATCTAAACTCCACTACTGACTTTTTGATTTTTACGCATCAGGTTCATTCTGGTAAGGTTAATTACCTAGATGTGTCATTAAGTATTTATGACCACGGTTTCAAATCAACAATCTACAGAAAACCCACTTTTTCCAACAGTTACATTCATTACCAAAGTTCACATCCTAGACACCAGAAAAAGGGTATTGTCAAGGTTCAGTTCATCAGGGCATCTTGTATGACCTCGAATGACACGGATTATCAATTGGAATGCCTTAAACTTACTGAGATGTTTCAGGACAGGGGCTACCCTGATGAATTTATTACCAACATCTGCCAGGAGGTTCAGGAAGGCAGGAACAATAGGTATTGACCCATAGTAGGTACAGGTGTATTGGAAAAAATCAAAGGGACAGACGAACTATCATCAGATTTCAATAAGGCCTTTATTACCGAGTACAGTGCCAACTCGGGCACTATTAGAAATATCATTGAACAGGAATGGGACACCTTCAGGGACATTACAGACCTTAGTAATTTAAAAGGAAAGGCTGTTAAAACAATATTCCGTAAGGGGAGTAACATCAAGAATTTACTAGAATATGAACCCAGCACAAATAGATTTTCTAACCAGCGCAAGGGTACATACAGGTGTGGCACATGTTCATAGGTTCATAGATTAGTACTAGGCTAACTGCCTTTGTGGGCCATTTTAAGCCTAGCCAATTACCCCATTTGAGAATCAAACCCTCACCTTTGGTTTATAAGGCAAACACCTTAACCATTATGCCAACCTCCCACCCCTGTCCACAATGTAAATACATTTCCCATACGGACAAAATATTTCTTCCAGCCATAAAAAGGTGGATAGGGTCTTCAAAGTTCTCAAATTGCAACAGCCAAGGTGTTATATACCTAGCTTCCTGCCAATTATGCCAAGCATTTTATGTTGGTAAAACTGAGAGACATCTCAAGAGGAGAATATATGAACATCTTTATGAAATTCAGAAAGAAAATTCCAATAATGCCCTTAATCGACATCTTTTGGACTGCCCACAGGTTAGATATGAATTTTTTGTTTTAGAAACCATGGTCAGAGATAACCAAGGTTGCCCCTGGGAGACCAAATTGGAACATAGGGAAACCTATTGGCAGATTTTACTGGAAGCAAACAGGGCTCCAGGTTTAAATGATACTATATCCATAGTACCTCTCCTAAAATTAAAAGCTGGAAGATTATGATCTACTATCTTCCTTGTGTGTTTTAAATGGTCATTACAAGGTATTTCCATGTGTATACAATATTTACATGTATTTTTTAAACATATTTTCTAAACACAATTTGTATTTTAATGTTTTATATTTACACAACATGTATTTTACACAATATAGTGTAAACATTTTTTTTAATGTATGAAATATTTATTTAGAGTTTTTAAGCACAGCATTGGTGTAAGCACCACTTTAAATTTTAATTAAATAATAAGATGCTGATTGTATTACCTATATAAGATAGGTTATGAGCAACTGGTATGTATCTGATGAAGTCAAGGATTTGGATTGACGAAAATGTTTTATTGCAATTTGCTTACATTAATAAAATTAGTGGTTGCGGTCTTCCCTTACTGATCTTTTGGTATTTTTACCCCCAAAAGGTTTTATAAACATCTTGTTTTATCTAAAATTTTAAGTTATCTTAAAAAGTACCTATCAGAAAAATGGTCCTGCCCATGTAATAACCCCATTAGTAAGATACCTTCTTATTCTAATCTCATCCTATTTAAGTTTTAAAGCCCCAGTTAAATTATACCTGTCAGCAAAACACTTATTCCCTTGTACCAACTCCATTACTTATTCTCTTTTATACACAGCCAAATGAGAAAAATATCACACAATTCTTAAGCTTTATTTCCTGTTTAAAGACTCAAGTGAATAACTGCCTGGATAAATATGCATATGCGTCATCTGCTGTCTTTGTACTATAATTACAATGTGAATATGTGTGCATACTATGAAAAAATTCAGAATATTCTATAAACGTGTGTGGCCTTTATATGCTATAAATGCAACATAGTGTATTTGACATGGTGATCATGTGCTAAATTATATATACCTTAGTGCTATATCAGTTATATTGTATATGTTTACAGTTGGCTTATGCTGTCTATAGAAATGCATCTAATGTACAGCTTTTCTTCCTGGGCCTGCTTTGAAAAGGAGAATTGGCCAGCTAAATTTTTCCAGTAGTCAAAAGCAAATGCATAAATAATTGTATAAGTATGTTAAATATGAGATACAAATCTACTAAAGCAATAAAACAACAAAATCGAGTAAGTACTTTCCTAAAAAGGGATATGCTTGTGTTTAAAAAAATTATTACTGAATAGGATTGTACCTAGTCCAGTCCCATTATATGTACATTCAAATATTGAAGCACATAAGTATTCCGTGGTGGTGCAGCGGTAGCATTGTTGCTTCACAGCAAGAGGTTCTCCCGTTCAATTCTCAGCTAGTGTGTGGGGAGTGCCATCTGTGTGGAGTCTGCATGTCCTCCCCGTGGGTTGAGTGGCTTTCTGAAAGACATGTGTGTGAATGGGCGTGCCTTCGTTGAAGGTTGGGTGTCGAGCTGGCAACTCGGCACCGTGAAAATCTACTGCTAATCATTACCAGACCAGAGTTCCGCTGTGGCGGCCCCTAACCGGGAAAAGCCAAAAGACAACAACATAAGAGAGATTGGTACTCTTTGCGCAGTCCCCTATATTTATTTTATAACATGTATATAGCTTTTAAAGCAGGGAAAAGAAGCCTTGCCTTTCTTAGCATTCCACCCATAACCTCGGATGACAACAAAATGTAATCAAATGCTGAGAAGGAAGAAAACCTAAACAAATTAAAAATGTTGTCCTATAAACTAACAATTGTTATAAATGCAGAAACATTTAATTGTCACTAATACAATGTGCTCTGTTTAAAGTACAGTACATAAATACAAGAGTGATGACATCCTGTAAAAATAATTTTACAGCACTCAGCTCTCTAATCATTTTATGTACAAGCTGACAATTCCACAAAATGTAGTGTTTGCTATCTTCATCTTAGTTCTTGAAGCAAATAAACTGCTATGTGCATAAATGTTAGGTTTGTAGAAAATCAAGAGGAAGAATATTGCATGCTCAGATGTTCTGCCTTAGCAGAATCCAAAGGCTTAGTAACAATTCAAGCATTTCCATTTTTGCCAGTAAGAACACTTCTTGTTGTAGAAATATGCAAGTACAGTTGACTAAATATACCCTACCAAAATATAATAAATAAATAAAAAGTTAATGCTGATATTGCTTGATGGAAGTATTCAGCACAAGTTTTCAAAACATATGAAAAAAAAATGAATCAAGTATTTTTATTGAGCAGGTATTAGTATTAGCATTGCAAGGTTTATCAGATAATTCAAACCAGCAGTAATTGTCATATTCTTCTCCCATTATTTACAAACTGTGGAAAATGTTCAAACACAAAAATACAGTATTCATGTTTCAGCTAAGTAAACATGCTGGCAAATTACTTTGGCTACTGTACATGCAAAAGTAAAAAACACATTTTTTTAAGCTAAGAATTTTATTTTAAAAACTACTTAGAATTTACTTAAAAGTAACAATAGGATCCAGAAATGACTGCTTCACTGTCCTGCTGTCACACACAACATGTCAATACAAGGTGTGTCTTAACGTATGCATGTCATCTGTGACCAATCACAACAGTAGTGTTAGTAATGTTAGGTATGTCATTGGTGTCATAGATAGGAATCACTCATGCACAATTAATTTCAGCAAGTCTAGGATGACAAACTCAATAAAATAAAAGTGTTATGTTTTAGGCCGTAACTATAGTGATACAGCTGCAGAGGAAAGTCAAACAGCTACACCAAGCTCAGCAAACTAACAAAAAAAGTATTAAACACAATTCCTTGCAAGAATTTTTGTTTCTGGGATACGGATACTAATCACTCATTGCATAATTCACCTCAGCAAACAAAAATTGACAAACTCAATAATATAATATACTAAAAATGTAACAGTTTAAAAATTAACAGTCCTTTTTCACACCACTGAAGCAACGGCTTATTCACATTCAAAAAACATGTTTTAGTGACTAGAGAAAAGCCATAAGAGGCTTATGACATATGCTTTGATGCTCACAGACAGATTAATATGCATTTCTTTTGCTAAACTCTTCCGTTTTATAGTGCTTGAAGTTTTCTAACATGGAGCGCTTCAGAAGAGGTAAATTGCATGTTTCCTCACATTCTAAAACAGTGTTCGTTGCTAAAACATTATCCAATAAAGCTTGTATTTCCAATAAGAGAGGTTAGCTTTCAAATCACTATTTAAATTAATACTACAATATCTTCTGTAAGGAAAATCAGATACTAATTTGATATGATGTAAATGTTAGTATGCCCTTTGGAATACTATATCCATTTCCTTTTCCTACTTAATTAAAATGTGGCATCTACAAAGACAATTCTTTGTACTGTACCTTATTATTTTCAAGCATTCAAGACTCTGTGTTCAGATAATAAACCACATGCTGTTTGCTATACTTATAATAGCAAAATATTTTTCAGGTAGACAGTTATGGAGTAGTTTATTAATTATTGACAGATTTTTTTTTAAACTTGGTTGAAAAGCTAAGTCACAGATGATTTTCAGTGAATGCCTAGGTAGAAATTTCCATAAGTAATGATCATAAAAGTACTTTTTTAACACAGTTACATAGAAAAATGTTGTCCTATAGTAGCAGCTAGTACAGCTCTACCTAATATAAGTGTACAATCACATCTAAGTTATTGCACAGTTTGCATGCAGACATTCAAATCATTTTATTTATACCCAGGATGCCATCTGCAAGCACAGCATAATGCTATAACTGCGTACTTCGCAAAACTATAGTGTGCATATCAAGTCACCAGGGTATTTCACTGATATCCAGAAAAATACTTGTTACAAAAAAGATCCATATGCCATCCCTCAAAAAAGTCACAGTGTATGTGCAGCACTCCCTTAAGGCAAAGCATAGACATGTGGTTTGCACCTCTTCAAATCTATCTGAAATGCGTATCTCAGATGCAAAATGGGATTGAAAGGAAACTTTCAACACTCATGTTCAATAATGAGATAACATTTCCTAAATTTTTCAGTTGTTGTACCTTTACAGAAATAACTGTGAGACTGGGCTTTCACTTTATGATTTTATTTTCTACTCATATAATGCTTGACACATTTTGGCAGTAAAATGTAGAATTGCCTAGGTTTTCAGAAGTAACTGGCAGTACCCCTTTAATAGTATTAAGTTTAGGGAATAAATGTCATTCTAAATGTTAACTAACTAAAGTCGTATTTGCTTTTCATGACCGAATCATTGTTTTAGGGCTTAACTGATAGTGGCGATGGAAAAATCAATAAGCTGTGCTAGGAACGCAATTATCATTTTCATAGTAATGAGATGTTTCATCAATATGAAGACAAATGGAAGGGAATCATCACATGAGTTTATATACAGCAATTTCTTCAACAAGGAAATCTTTTTGAAATATACTATATGGTAAACAGAATGGATTACACACTCAGGAAAATGCCATGGACTGTAGTATGTAAATGCAAAACATTGTGTTTTCACATCAATTAGACATGTTTGCATACAGCTCAGACACATTTCTCAATCAGATGTTTATTAAAAACAGAATATTTATACATTTCTAGTATGCCTGTTTTCTGAGGCTTTAATAATGCTAACATGAACATAAGAGTCCTAATCTTTTTGTAGAGTTATACCCATTATTAACACTTGTATGATGCTCTTCCCTTCATGGCACAGTGCTGAAATTTTGCATGTAATAAATCAGAAGTGCCAAATGGCTCTGCATGCTTATGGTTCTATGCTTCCTATTGTTATTTTACATGCAAAAGTGTGACATAGTAGCATGCTGATTCTGGGTCATTTTGAATGTATGAAATTCTGATTGCAGACTGCATAAAGCACTCTCATGTAAAGTATATTGTATCATAAATCCTAAAAGGGATAAATACACTTCATCTATGTCTGACATTCATCATCACATTAGTGATAAAGTAACATCAGGTTATATAAAATGTATCCTGCCACGGATCGGACATCTGACCTGCATGGAAAAGATTCTGGGTGCCTTCCTCATGCACTGTATGTCTGATAAAACACAAGAGCATGCTAGTATAAAGGGGGACATATGTGCTTCATAATTAAGAACGTTCTTGTCATTGAAGAGTTTAGTCAGACATCTCATCTCTACTATGACTCTATGACTTCAGTTTTGGCAGTCGGCTCTTACCTCAGCTTTCTGGGCTTAAGAACCCTTATGGGACCTTCTTTTATTTTTTGAGAAAATGTTGTGGATATTTTTTTCCTCTTATGTAATGCAGAAGTGGAAAATTTGTGTGTGTAGTAGACAAATCCCATACATGTATTCCCACACAGCCTGTGTCTTTTGTTTGATTAAGTCACACAATGTCTGTTCATGCAACATTTCTATTTCTTTCTTTCTTTCTTTCTTTCTTTCTTTCTTTCTTTCTTTCTTTCTTTCTTTCTTTCTCCTCTAAGACTATTTGTAGTTTGCTTAACAGCATAATCTCATTTTAGAAAACCAACTGCTAAAAGCCCTCATGTGGTCCTCCATGGCAATCAACTTTTCTTCTTTGGGCATTCCCCATCAGGCATAGAAAAAGAAGAGAACAATTAAAAATGTTTCTGAAGGAACCCTACCTTCAACTTCGGTTTCCCAGTCTGTGACTGATGAATCCATTTTGACTGGAATGGAGCCCTCAGACCATCAGTACAATCTTCCAGACCCTTCAGCTGTTGCTCTGTGGGAAGCCTGTATGGGTCAGTATTCAGATATGCCCACTAAGACTAGATATTAGGCAACTGCTGAGAAGGGAGACCACCATTTTTTTTTTTTTTGTCTGAACAGTCACACAAGATTCATAAGTGGAGGTCAAGGCATCTGATACATCCAAAACAATTAAGTTGGACTATCCCAAGAAAAAATACTAAAAGCCTAAGCACCTTTCCACTTCTACTCAAAACATTGTTAAGGGGGTACCAAGCAGAATGTACAATTTTGCAAAAGGACTCTTCAAAGCTTTTCTGATTTTGTAAAGCTCTAGACCAGGTTTACTCTCATTCTAAGAGCAAAAGATCCCCATCATCTTCAGAAGAAAAGTTTATTTCAAACTCAGAAGAAAAAGACCATGATTATGCATTATAAGTTTTCTCTCCAACCCAGTTTAATTCAGAATCTGAGGAAACTATCTCTTCTGATTCTTCTCTTGAAAATATTTATTTCTCTGCCTCTATCTCCAAAATGAAAGACCTGTTTAAATGGCAAGGAAAAACATATCAGAAGTTCAGAAGAGGTATTATGATTTTCTTCATATGGATTCTTCCAAACCCCTAGTAATTCTTCCTGTTTTTATCGCTTTGGTGGAAGTATTTAATTCAGCATGCTCTTTCCTCTGATGCTCAACTTTCTGCACCCAAGAAGCCTCATAAGGTTTACATGGTGCCACAGTCACACAAGACACCTCTTTAGAAATCTTCTGTCAGACCCTGCATTCATGTCTGTGGATAAGGAAGGACATTCTAAACCCTTAGACTCTTCCATACTTATTTCCAGTGACAAAAATAATAGGGTGTGTCATAACCCACCACTGGACCAGTAATGAAGGTGCCTCAATCCTTACCACTGGCAATAATGGGGGACAAACACTGAGAGGATAACAGGTACACATACAATATTTCCAGATGCAGCTCCATGCATCAAGTGCAATTTCCCTTAAGAACACAAAGAGACCACAGTCATTCCAGGGCTGTTTTCTCCATCTTTCTCCAGATCCCCATTAAGGCTCCCCACTGGCACAGCTATGAGAGTTGAGATCTCAGCTGAGTGGCCAAGCCAAGACCTCCAGCACCCTCTCTGTCCAAATAGTGCTTCGTGTCCCTGCCCAAGTAGCTGACACATGCACTCTTTGAGGTTTGATTTACACACACACACACATGCACACCTGAGAAAGGCTGGCACAGGTTTACTAGCTATGCCCCCTTTTGCCCAGACTATAAGGTAGTTATCACTGCCACAATCCAACTCCCTATCAGCTACTTTAAGGTCCTTAATAAAGGGTGTCCAATCTTACTGTGCAATATTAATATTAATATTAATACAGATGGTAGTTTGACCAAGAGCAAGGCTATTAGGAGTGGCTCACAAAGTGTCACCAAATAAATAAGCAAGTGCTCTCAAAACATAAATATCTCTAGACCTCAGAGAAGGTAATGTTGCCAACACCTCATCAATTTCTCAAGTCTTGTAGCCTCTTTCCTCAAATCTAGCTATCAGCAAGTTCAACTCCTGATGGAAACCTTATTCACTATCATTCAACATGGATGCTCGGAAACCTTGCCCCTTTATAACATTTTTAGAAGTATGTGTAGGTGCATACTCTGTCGTTGAAGATACATATTGCTATAGCATTCATTCCTAAACACTCTAGTATCAATATTACCATCAACATCTTTCTAGATTTTAATGTCTAAAAATTCTATCTCATGGTGAGACTTATGTATAATAAATCTCAAAAAAGGGGTTGTATTATTCATATAATCAAAAAAAGCCAATAATGAACTCTCATCTCCATACCATATAACAAAGAGGTCATCGGCAAACCTACAGTGGAAAACAAGTTGTCCCTTAAGCCTAGCATTCAACAGAAATTCATTCTCCCAAGCAGCCATGACAATATTGGCATAGCTATTGGCACATAATGTGCCTATAACTATGCCATCCTTTTGTAGATAAATATTATGTTCAAACATGAAAACATTGTTTTCTAGTATTGTCTCCACAAGGAGGCAAATCAGGTCTATAAACTTCACTTCATAATGCCCATTTTCAACCAGGTATGTTCTTAAAATAGTGACACGAATGTTGTTAAGTATGACAATGAAGAGAGACTGTACATTAAAGGTGCTTAAATAACAATACCTGATGTCACCATACTCTCTAGTGAACTTATATAAGTCACCTAAAAATTGTTTAGTATCCTTAACTACATATCTATTCATATCAAGTATTGGTCTCAAATGCTTTTCAACAAATATTGATATTGGCTCAGTACACCAACCTCTACCTGCCACAATTGGTCTCAGAGGGGGATGTAATGGATCCTTATGGATCTTCAGGAGCACCTGTATTACAGGTATTCGAGGTTCATCCACCACAAAATATCTAAACAAATCAATATTAATAATACAGCAAATAAGACAGTCCAACATTGTGTCATATATCCTTTTTATCATAATATCAACCTTTTCTCTAGTCAATTTTTCATATGTACTAACATTATTAAGCATATGCATTGATTCAAAATAAAAATTATGGTCCATAATAACCACTGGTCCATCCATATCAGCAGGCCTAATGGAAATGGAGCTATCATTCTGCAGTGTCTTTAAAGCTAAGTTCTCACTACCATTCAAATTTCTAAAACATTTGATATGTTTCTTAGCATTGAATAATTCAACAATCTCATTTTCACACATTTTCTCAAAAGTGTCTAAAACAGAATTATTTATTGGTATGTAGGTACTTTTTCTATGAAAGGCATGTGCATTATTAACATCGTACATTGTATCCCTGTACTATAATTTCAGCATTACATTACGTGTAAACATTTTCAATTCAATTTTACTGTCAGCCAGTTCAGTTCTTCTGGCAGGTATAAAACTCATACCTTTCTGTAAAAGTCACTCTTCATGCATGGATGAACCCCTTGATGAAATGTTCCAAATTAATGACTGTTGGTCAGTTGTCACATTTTTTGAGAGTTCTTTAGCTTCTCTGCTCTGGTGCTACTTTCCTTTTCATTCTCCCTCTCCTTCTCGACCATTGATGCATATCAACTGTGCTGATAGGAAAAGGGACGACTCATTCCTAGCATCACTATATGGCTTCCTGTTATATTGGGGGCAGTTGTGTTAGTAATAATGTTAAAATCAATCTCTATGGAGGTATTCGTAACTTTCTTTCTTGCTCCGCCATCTACTTTGCTCGCAACAGGCTGTGCAGTTTGTGTAACTGAAACGTTATCTACTAGAACTTCTGGAGTTATGGGAATGCATACATCAGTTATCCTTAAAGGTACCACTGATTCTTCCTGTCTGATTACACTCTCATCTTCATTCTGTTCCTTGAATTTCGGACAAGTGAAAACATGCCAAAGGGCACAGTCATTGTGATCCCTCTCCAACTTCTTACATTTTTGATTCAGCAGCTGTCTTTCATATAGCAAGGCTGAGTCAATGACTTTATCTAATTTCTCATCAACCACCTCAGCAGGAAATTTATTACACAGCATCGTTTGCAAACTGTGAATAATGGAGATCAACCTTTGTTCTTCAGGTTTGAAATGTTGTGTAAGCAACCTTAAATAGTTGAAACTGAGATCTAAATTTAGCTGCTGCCATTTAATAAGCAGTTCGTTATTCATGTCCCCGCATGTAGGTATCTTTAACACACATAACCCTCGAGGTATGATATGTAAATTCAAACATGTTTCAAAATGTTATCTCTGCATTTGTAATCTCTTTAATCTAAACAATGTGTTCTCCAATTTTACCAATTCCTTTCTTAATAGAGTCAAGTCATAAAAGAAGAGTTCACAATACAAAAAGCACAGCAGTGAGGATGAATGATTCCACACAAAAAGTCAAACAAAAGTCCAAGAAATAAAAAGTGAGGAACCAAACTATGACCAGAAGTAATAGCATAAAATCTTGATTTATTGTGAGTGCTTTCACAGCCACATAAGCCAGTTCATCAGACAAAATTATACAATAATCCCACCATATTTAAACATTAAGCAGCCAACAGAGCAACAGAATACATTAGATATTTAAACAACCAATTAAAACATCCTATAATATTCCTAGCAAAAGAGTTGAATATGCTCAATATCCCTACATATAAATACACAATTTATATCACATATGGTATACTAAAAGAAACACCTAATAAAATAAATATAAAACATAAAAAAACATAATATATCAGTTATCTAAAGACTGTCTGGCCTGCAATACAGGTTTAAAGGAGATTTTATCATTCAAACCTTTCCCCTAGTGGCCCACATCCTGATAATCCAATTCAATTCAGATGTCTCTGTTCTATCCCTTATGTCCCCTCCTTGTTCACAAGGACAAATAATTTCAACTACCATGAAACTAAATTTGTGTGTAGGGCCATACTGAATAATGTGTCTAGCAAGTGCACTTGTACTTATGGCATTATTTATATTATAAACATGTACAATTTGTGACCCTGCTTCCTGCTTAGCAGTTCTACCAGGAATGAGAATCATAACCTGCTAACCCACAGCATATTCTCCAGCTCAGGCATTCCTGTCATACCAGACCTTTTTCTGCTGCTGGTCTTCTTCCAGGTTCTCCTGGATGAAGCCCATGAGTACCCTGAGCCTTTTACAGAGGTTTAGGACATATGCCACAACAGACTCCTTGTGGGAATCACACTCACCCTTCCACTCATTGCAAATCAAATCTAGAGGTCTCCTCACCCTATGCCCATACAGCAACTCAACAGGTGAAACAACTGTAGATTCCTGGGGCACCTCTCTGTATGCAAACAACAGATGGGGCAGATATTTGTCCCACTCTCTCTTACACTGGTCTGAAAATGCCCATAGCATGGTCTTTAGTGTAGAGTTTTACCTTCCACAAGACCATTAATCTACAGATGGTAGGGGTGGTCTTTATGTGCTTCACCCCAAAGCAGTTTCACAAGAAACCAGCAGATCTGACATGAAATTGGCACCTCTGTCATTCAGTATTTCTTTTGGGAAACCTACCCTGGTGAAAATCTCTAGCAAAGCATTTTGCCACCTTTTCGGCCTCAATGGAGGACAGGGCCACTGCCTCAGGGTATCTGTAGTATAATCTACTACCACTAGGATATACTTCTTCCCTGTGGAACTTGGGGTACTCAGAGGTCCCACAATATCCATAGCTATGCTCTGAAATAGCAACTCAACCACAGGCAAAGGCATCAAAGGAGCTTTCACCTTGTCTCCTGCCTTGCCTACCTTTTGGCACTACTCACAGGTCCTGCAGTACTCTGTTAAAAACCCTGGGAATCCCAGGCCAATAAAAGTTCTGTATAATATACCTCTTTGTATGCTTTATGCCCATATGACCTGCAAAGGGAATGTCATGGGCTATGGCTAAAAGTGCCAGATGGTAGGCTCTGAGCACTACCAACTGCTGTATTCTCTCACCTTCTAGCCTTCTCTAAGGGGTCCACTCTCTATACATTAACCCTTTGTCCCAGTATACAGATTTGTCTTTTCCTTGACAATCAGGTGCCTCCTTGGCTACCTCCCTCAAGCCTTGTAATGTGGGGTCTGAGAGTTGAACCTGTCTCAACTATCTCTTTGTAACCCTTCCCAGTTCCCCTTCCACGGGAAGTCTTGTATCCTCTGACAGCAGTGCCCCCCTGTCAGCCTGGGTACTACTACTCACCTCTGCACTTGCAGTTACTCTGTCAGGGAACATCGGTACCCACAAGCAGCTGTGGCTCACCTTCAGTCTCACTGCAACAGGGCAGCTCCCTCCCTGAAGTAGCCACCTTACCAGTCCTGGCTTCAAGTATGTGGTCTGCCTGGGTCCCCCCAGGCTACCAGACCCACATGCTTGTCTCCAAGCCTGACTGAGTGTAACTACATGAACATAAGGTACTGCATTATCAAAATCATTCCCTTTCAGGACATCTGCTCAAACATGCCTACTTGCTTGCTTCCTTTTCCACCCTCCCAGCCAAGGTGAATCCCAGCTAAAGGTATTTGAAATGGGGTCCCTCCTAAAGCTCTGACTGGAGTAGACTGCCCAAGCAAGTAGTGCTCCTCTTTAACCATTGCAGGCTTCACAATGGTTAGGTTAGAGGTTGTTCCTCTCTTAGCAGTGGCCTGTTTCCCATCTACTAAGATAGGATATAACCTCTTGTGGTAGTCTGGTACCTTGTTGTCTCCAGACAACTTTCTGCTGGCATTCTCTCATTCTCACTTACTGGCTCCCCCACCTTTTGTTCCCCACTTTGCCTCTATCATCATCTATATGCTACATGGCCACACTGGTTGCATTTAAAACATTTAACCCTTGATCCTGGCTATGTACCTAAACAAGTGGCTTCCCCTGATAGTGGCAGACTCTGTTGGTGCAGTTTAGGCTGTCCAGCATGGCTTCCCTTAGACCCATGAGCAACACTAGGAATCCCTTTCCTGTGCAGTGATGCCCTGCTTGCCAGACAGAGGTCTCCCTTTTTCCCCATCTCATCTGCGGTATTGCATTCCCTATCTGTCAACCAGATTTTCATGTCCTCAGGCAACATGCTAATGGCTTGTTCCCTCACCAAAAGGTCTGCCAGCCCTTCAAAAGTGATGACCTGATGCCCACTCACCCACCTATGACAATAAGTGCTTAGTTCAGCAATATATTCACACTCACATTCATCTGCCTTGCATCTATGCTCACCAAACTTTTTTCTATAAGCTTCAGGTGTTAACTTAAAACACTCTAATAAACATTTTTTAACTTTATTATAATTTAAACAATCAGTATCAGACAATTTAGAAACAGCAGTTACAGCTTTACCATGGAGTAAGGGTGTCAGGAACTGTACCCAGAGCTCTTGGTCAACATTATACTGTCTACATACCCTTTCAAATATATGAATAAATCTATGACAATATCACCCTCTGTAAATTGTTGAAGGAATTTACTGACCTTTATTGCTTCTGGAGTTTGGTTATTCCCTTCCCCATTACCTCCATGAAGGCTCAGCATCTCCTTTTCATGTTGCCTCTGCCTTTCATTTTCTTCAGCTTCCAGATGTCTCAGTCTCTCTTCTGCTTCTAATTCCATTTGTTTCTCCTGCCACAGTCTCTTATTTTCTTCAGCCTCAAAATGCCACATTCTATCTGTTGATTCTATTTCCAAACGTTTGGCCTCAAATTCATGTCTCTTTAACTCCAGATGGATTTTTAAGTCCTCTGAGGCAAAGTTGAACTGTTAATTTTCTGAAAGTTGTACATCCATAAGGCCAGTCTGGTTGTCTTCCTGTGTGCTGGTCTGTGATGTAGTTGTGGCTAAGGCTGCAATAATTTCTGTTTTAGTCAGGTTGGCATGCACCAGTCCTTTAGCTTGGCACATCTCAGCCAACTGGCTCATTGTCAGCTTGCCATACTCCTCTGCTGACATCCTTGCCTGCTCTCCCTGACTAACTAAGCTAACACAAAATAAATAAAATTATTGTGATATGATACTCTGAATGTCTACCATATGGCAGCTTGAGAGTACAAACACCTTCTTTAGTGACAAAAGTTTACAGGCCACAGGAGTTAAATATCCATACCACTGAATCCCAATATGTGATGTGATGATCCCACTATTGCCAGCCAGTAATGTGATGAGCCACCACTGGACCAGTAATCAAGGAGCATCAATCCTTACCACTAGCAATAGTGAGGGACGAACACTGAGAGGATAACAGATACATAGACAGTATTTCCAGATGCAGCTGTTTGCATCAAGTGCAATTTCTCTTAAGAGCACACAGGGACCACAGTCAGTCTGGGGCTGGTTTCTCCCTCTTTCTCCAGCTCCCCAGTAAGACCCCCCCTACTAGCATAGCTGTAGAGTTAAGATCTCAGCTGAGTGGCCAAGCCAAGACCCCATCACCCTCTCAGTCCAGCCAGTCCTTCAAGCTCCGGCTGGCACACAAACACACACACACACACACACACACACACACCTGGGAAAGGCTGGCACAGGTTTACTAGCTATGCCCCATTTTGCCCAGAATAAAAGGGAGTTATCATTGCCACCAGCCAACTCCTTATTAGCTACTTTATGGCCCTTAACAAAGTGTGTCCAGTCTTAGTGTGTAATATTAATATTAATATTAATATTAATATTAATATTAATATTAATATTAATATTAATATTAATAATAATATTAATACAAATTGCAATTTCACCAAGACCAAGGCTATTAGGAGTGGCCCACACAGTGTCACCAAATAAATATGCAAGTACTCTCAAAACTTAAATATCTCTAGACAGATAAGCCACAATGAAAGGTTTAACAATATTTAATAATAAATAATGAAAGAAGAAAATACTCAGTATATAATCAAAGGGACATTAGAGTTTAAAATCACAGGAAATATTTAAAACAACATTACAGGACAGTCTCAAATAAATAATGAAAAATATCTAAACTAAGCTTTGCTCTATTTCTGAATATATATCTAAGAGATTTATACTGTTCCCTAGAAACTTACTTCATCAGAGCAAGGCAGAGGTGTAGTGAACGGTTCCTGCTGTTGTCAGGTCCAAGACAGAATACAGAATGCACTGTCTTTCTAAGAGACTTCTGAAATGAATATCTCAAATATTACTGCTGGGATAGCTAGCAGAATGACATCATTTCTTGTCATATGACTCTATCCCAGGTAAAAACCCCCACTACTGGAAGCTGACAGTATTTGGCATCTGACTGTGAAAATGCATAGACCTCAGATCTTTGGCAGATGCTGGAAGTTATAAAACAATTACATTCCTTCACATTTCAAGACTAGTAATTATTTCACCCCAGACACAACACAGAAAGCTCCCCTAGGTTTAGACATTGTGTCTCCTCGCTACATTGAAACTGAAAGATAGCATCTTTTATGGCATAAACATAAAATTATTACATTTACATTATTTTTTCTGAATTTAACCTTCTGTATTCCAGTTTCTGCTGTTAAAATATATACATTTAAACAGTTACAACAGTGCATGTACATTGCTGTTCTTTTCCAGTAGTGCATTCTGTGGTTACATTTTAGGCACAAGCAAAAACATTTTCAACACACACTTCTGCACCAGCAGTTTGATATACATATGGCATACAGTTCTAATACATTTGTAGCATGAACATTTTATTTAAATCATGTTGATAATCACAAATGACACATAAATATTTACAAAATTCCAGATAGCTATGCTGACAGTATCCCCCTTTATCACAGGGTGTTATAAAGATTTGGAAGAACTCTATAACTCATCTTCCCTGACCATAAGAGCTATAAAGTGTCAATCTCATGTGACCAAATTCCTCCAAGCCATTTTTTCAGACATGCTTCAAATGATTTCCAATCTACCTACTTTTGAATTTTAATTTTTCCTGACTACCATGCTTTCCTATGCATCTCAAGACATAAAACATTATAATCTAAAAGGCTCTTATGATACAATTTATGCAGTCTCTACAGTTGCAACCACAGGACCTTTAATGTGCATATGCCTGTGTGATGACCATGCCCTGGCCCAGCAATTAAGGAGCCTCAATCCTCACCACTAACAACAGGGAGGTCATCTCCTAGAAGAGGAAAGGATAACTAATACACATAGTAAAGTACAATTTCCCTTAAGTGCACACAGAGATCACAGTCAGTCTGGGGCTGGATGCTCCCTTGCTCACCAGATCCCTAACAAGACTCTCCACTGGCACAGCTGTAGGGTCTAGGTCTCAGCCTAACTGGGCAAGCTAAAACCTCCAGTACTCTCTCTGTCCAACCAGTGCTGTGTGTCCTTGCCAAGTAGCTGACACAACACACACACACTTTGAGATAAGTATTTATACAACTTCACAGACACTCCTAGGAAAAGCTGACACAGATTCTCCAACTGTGCCCCTTTACCCAGACTAAATGGTAATAATTGCTGCCACCACCCAGTTAACAATATCAGCTACTAAAAGGACCTTAAAAGGGTGTCTAATTATTACTGTGCAATATTAATATCCAATGGTAGTATGACTAACAGTCAAGGCTTACTTTAGAGTGGCCTATTACAATAACCTCTATAAATATGCAATGTACTCTAGAGCTTATCTCTACACAAATCAGCCACAGGTCGAAGGTTTTAAAAATATTTAATAATAAATAATCAAAACACAAGACAAAACTACTACACCACAGGGATATCTAAGAGTTCAGAGATCACACAGGAACTTAAAATAATACAGTAGGACAGGTCTGATTTCAAAGAAAAATACCTAATTAATCTTTACTTACTTTAACTATTCCTACAAGAAATCACAGTGCAAAAATTTACATGTGAGCATAAGGCAGAGTGCTGGTAAGTTGGATGTCCAAAGTCATAATACTTTTCAGTCTCTTATGAGAAATAGTATTTAAACATTACTAACAAACATGTCTCTAAGGCTCTCCCGAAATTACATAATTTATGACACTTTGCTTTTCCCAGTATTCATATTGCATCATCTTAACACCTGGTCTGAGTTCTCAGGCCACAAACTGCATTATTTAGAAATCTAACACCTCCTCAGAAACTTACAACAATACAAGGCATTTCACATGTATATGCTAGCAGAAATCAGAGCAATAAAGCACCTTCCACATCTAAATTCTGGTCATAAACTTTAGCCTTAAAACAATGGGCAAGAAATCTTCATCCAGCCACCCTGGAGCTGAATTCTAACATGAAGGGGTACAACATGGTTCACTGGGCCAGTAGAGTGCAATGTTGTCACATATTTTGCAATTCCGCATTTCACAGTATTCTTTACACTCAAGAAACATGCCTGTATTTTACATTTATTTACAAATGCCAGAATTATATATCAAATTCTATTTGACTACACTGGCAGCCTTTGCTCATCTCTCCCCAATTGTCACATATCTTCCCCCCTGGGGAACTCAAGCAAGTTTTTCAAGTGCCCCTTGAGAAACATCGCTTGAGACTGTCAGATCTAACTGGTGTACCTCTCCCCATTCCCTGTCTTGAGAGCCCATTTGCATCTGCATTGCTACTCCCACTGCGGTGCTGCACTGACATATCATATGCTTGCAACCCAAGACTCCATCTCAGCAACTTGGCATTTTGATGACTGGCTCTGTTTAACAATGTTAGAGGATTGTGATCTGTCATCACAGTGAGTTTTCTTCCATACAGATAAGGCTGAATTTTTTGTAGTCCCCACACTATGGCTAGACATTCCTTTTCTACTGCTGCATAGCATTCTTCCCTGGGTTGGAGACTATGATTTAGATAAACCACTGGGTGCTCTTCTCCCTCTGAAGAAATCTGGAAAAGTACAGCCCCCACTCCATAGTTTGAAGCATCCACCTGCACAACAAAGTCTTTACTGTAGTCTGGACTGGCTAACACCGGGTGTCCTCCAAAAGCTTCCTTAAGCTTCTGAAATGCCTGCTCACATGCTGGGGTCCACACTACCTTACCTGGCCTGTTCTTCCTTGTCAGGTCTGTAAGGGGAGCAGCTATGGTACTATAATTGGGAACGTACTTTCTGTAGTACCCTGCTGTCCCCAAGAATACCCTCACCTGCTTTTTGTTAACAGGTGCAAGCCATGCCTGAATAGCTTCCACTTTGGCAGGCTCTGGCCTTATCTTACCACTCCCCACTCTATGTCCTAGGTAGGAGACCTCTGCTATAGCCACCTGACATTTGCTCAGCTTAATGGTCAACCCTGCCCTCTGTAGTCTGCCCAGCACCTAACTGACATTCTGAAGGTGCTCTTGCCAGAAATGGCTGAGGATAGCAATATCATCCATGTAAACAAGGGCAAACCCTCTTGCTCCTGCTAAGATATGATCTACCTGCCTCTGGAAAGTTGCTGGGGCATTCTTCATCCCAAAGGGCATCTTTGTGAACTCATACAAGCCAAAAAGAGTCACAAAGGCTGACTTCTCTCTAGCATTTGGAGTCAAGGGCACCTGCCAGTAACCCTTGGTAAGATCAATGGTTGTAAGATTCTTAGCCCTACCCAGCTGCTCTAGGGCCTCATCTGTCCTAGGCATGGGGTAAACATCCGACTCTGTGTGACTATTTAAATTCCTGTAATCCACACAGAACATGTTGCTGCCATCCATCTTTGGCACCAACACCACTGGTAAGGACCAGGGACTGTTGGACTCTTGAATCACCCCTAGTTCCAACATCTTCTGTACCTCTTCCTTCAGAGTCTGTTTGACACTCTCAGGCACCCTATAAGGGGCCTGTCTGATAGGCCTTTGGGGTCCTGTATCCACCTGGTGCTGTACCAGGTGAGTGCTCCCTTGTTTCCTGGTGAACATGCCCACAAACCTCTGCAACACTGCTCAGATTTCTCGAACCTGGGTAGGAGATATCTGCTGGGACATTGCTACCCCTTCCACCGAGGTGTTAGACCGAGCCTCACGGAGGAGATCAGTCCCCAGATCTCCCTCAAACTCCTCCTGCAATCCTCTGCAAAAGCTCAGCACAAGGGCCTTCCTATCATGGTAAGGTTTCATCATGTTAACATGGTACAATTTGTGCCCCTGCCATCTGCCTAGCACTTCCACCATGTAGTTAACCTCAATTACCTTTCTTACCACCTTGTAGGGTCCCTCCCAAGCTACTTGCAGCTTCTTGTGTCTGACAGGAATGAGAACCATCACCTGCTGCCCTACAGCATACTCTCTAGCTCGAGCATTCCTGTCATACCACACCTTTTTCTGTTGTTGGGCTTCTGCCAGATTCTCCTAGGCCAGGCCCATGAGTTCGCTGAGCATTGTCCAGAGGTTCAGGACATATGCCACAACAGATTCCTTGTGAGTCTCACACTCACCTTCCCACTCATCTCGAATTAAATCTAGAGGTCCCCCACCCTATGCCCATACAGCAACTGAAAGGGTGAAAAACCTGTGGATTCCTGGGGAAACTCTCTTTAAGCAAACAACAGATGGGGCAAATATTTATCCCACTCCCTCTTAAACTGATCTGCAAATGCCTGTAGCATGGACTTTATTGTAGAGTTTATCCTCTCAATAAGACCATTAGTCTGCGGATGGTAGGGGGTGGTCATCATGTGCTTCACCCCACAGGACTTCCATAGACAAGCCAGCAGGTTTGACATAAAATTGGCACCTCTGTCAGACAGTATTTCCTTTGGGAAACCTACCTGCTCAAAATCTCTAGCAAAGCATTTGCCACCTTCTCATCCTCAATGGAGGACAAAGCCACTGCCTCAGGGTATCATCTAGCATAATCTACAATCACTAGGATATACTTTTTCCCTATGGAACTTGGGGTACTTAGAGGACCCACAATATCCATAGCTACCCTCTGAAATGGCTCCTCAATTACAGGCAAAGGCATCAAAGGAGCTCTCACCTTGTCTCCTGCCTTGCCTACCTTTTGGAACTGCTCACAGGTCCTGCAGTACCCTGTTACATCTCTGGAAATTCCAGGCCAATAGAAGTTTTGCATAAAATGCCTCTTTGTACATTTTATGCTCATATGACCTGCAAAGGGAATATCATGAGCTATGGCTAGAAGCACCAGCTGGTAAGCTCTAGGCACTACCCACTGCTGTACTCTCTCACCATCTAGCCCTCTCTCAGGGGTCCACTCTCTGTACAGTAACCCTTTATTCCAGTATACAGATTCCCCCTTCCCTTAAGAAACAGGTGCCTCCCTAGCTACCTGCCTCAGGCCTTGAAATGTAGGGTCTGAGAGCTGAGCCTGTCTCAACCCTCTCCTTGTAACCCTTCCCAGCCCACCTTCCACAGGAAGTCTGGCATCCTCTGACAGCGGTGCCTCACTCTTAGCCTGGGTTCTACTACTCACCTATACCTTTGCAGTTACCCTGTCCAAGGGAACATCAGTACCCACAAGCAGCTGTGGCTCACACTCAGTCTCACTGCTACAGCATAGCTCACTCCCTGAAGTAACCACTTCAGCAGTCCTGTCTGCAAGTATGTAGTCTGTGTGAGTCTCCCCCAGGCTACCAGACTCACATGCTTGTCTCCTAGCCTCACTGCATGTCACTGCATAATTACATAGTACTGCCTCATCCAAATCCTTCCCTCTCAGGACATCTGCAGGATGGTAGTTCCATATCCCTGTTGTCTCAAGACAACCTACTATTGGCATTTTGGCTTTACCACTTACTGGCTCCCTCACCTTTGGTTCCCCACCTTGCCTCCGTGGACATCTGTATGCCACATGGCCCCTCTGGTTGCATTCAAAACATTTATTCCTTAGCTCTTGGACATGTGCCTGAACTAGTGGCTTCCCCTGCTACTGGTGGATTCAGTTGCAGCAGTCTGTGCTGCCCACCATGGGTTCCTTTAGTCCCATGAGTAGTACTGGTGGTCTCTTTCCTATGCAGGGCTGCCCTGCTTGCTAGGTATAGGTCTCCCTTCTTCCCCAACTCTTCTGAAGTAGCACACTGTTTATCAGCTAACCAGATCCTCATGTCCTCAGGCAAAGTGCAAAGTGCTTGTTCCCTTACCGAAAGGTCTGCCAACCCTTCAAACGTGGTGACTTGACATCCACTCCCCCTGCTATGAGAATAAGTGCTCAGTTCAGCAACATATTCACATACATTTTCATCTGCCTTGCGTCTATGCTCACGAAACTTTCTTCTATACATTTCAGGTGGTAGCTTAAATCATTCCAAAAAATGTCTTTTTACAGCAGTATAATCAAAACAGTCAGTACCATGCATTTTTGTTAAAGAACTTACAGCTTTACCATGGAGTAAGGGGGTCAGGAACCATACTCAGAGCCCTTGGTCAACGTCATACTGTTTACATACCCGCTCAAACATGTGAATGAAGCTATCAAAGTTATCCCCCTCTTTAAACTGTGGAAGAAATTTACTGATGTTTTGTGCTTCTGGGGTCTGGTTACTCCCTTCCCCATTACCTCCATGATTCTGGTGAAGAGTCAGCATTTCCCTCTCATGCCTTCTCTGCCGTTCATTTTCCTCAGGTTGTAGACTCCTCATTTTCTCGTCTGCTTCTAGTTCCATACACCTGACCTCCAACTCAAGTCTCTTTAGCTCCAGCTGGATTTTTAAGTCAAAAGGTTGAGCTGTCCATTCTCCAAGGATATTGTATCTCCACTGTCAGTCTGATTGTCCTCCAGACTGCTGTTTTCTGATGCAGCTGTAACCAAAGCTGCAATCAGGTCTGCTTTAGTCAGGTTTCCATGCACCAGTCCCCTAGCCTGGCACATCTCCGCCAGCTGGCTCCTTGTCAGCTTTCCATACTCTTCTGCTGCCTGCTCACCCTGACTAACACTAAGCTAACAAAAGAAATAAAACAATTGTGATATGAACTCTGAGTATGCACTGGGTGGCTGTTTTAGAGTACAAAACACTTTTAGAGATCACTGTACATAAGCTACAGGAATTCGCTCTACCCACACCACTACAAGCCAATTAGTATGTGAAGTAGATCCCATCACTGCCACCACTTGTGATGACTGTGCCCTGGCCCAGCAATCAAGGAGCCTCAATCCTTATCACTAACACCAGGGAGGTTGTCTCCTAGAAGAGGAAAGGATAACTGATACACACAGTAAAGTACAATTTCCCTCGGTTCTTTTAGACAGAGTCTATATGAGGATTATTCAGTGGCTCTTTAAGTCCATTTGGAATCAATACCATTATCTGTTGCCATATCATGTGCCAATCCTATAATTTTATAAAGAAAAATTCCTTTGGTAGCAAACCAGGTTCAGCTAAACACGTATTTATCCCTCCACCCAAACCAACTCAGCCAGTCAAAAAAGATGCGTCAGACTTTGTCAGGGAGATAGTTTCCAAAGAACTCAAATTTTATTGGATTCCGTCTTGTCATTTTAGAGGGGTGCACATCATCCTCAATAAAATAATGGTCCAGATAAATCCATTAAAAGCCTTGAGTCAGTGGTGGACTCCTGGATCTCTATTAGTGATAACAGGCAATGCTACACAATTTGTTCTTCAGAAACAAATGAGTAGAATCAGATCATACCCTCCTGTGTAAAACAGCCGTGATTGTCTGATGTGACATCTCAGTACAATCTCTCTCTTCAGGCAGCCTACATCCTGACAGAGCTGAACATTATAACAGACACAATGAGAAGATCCAGGGTAGGTCCTCATGAGTGGATGTTACACCCAAATGTCTTCCAGGAAATTGATTACCTGTGGAGTGCTCCCATGTAGATCTCTCTGCCTCCATTCAAAACAGATTAAAACAGACAGTTACAAAAGTCTTAAGCCAACGTTCCTTACAAACAAGCCAGGAAAATCAGCGCTTTTTCTTTCTCATGAATGAAAATGTTCCTCTATGCCTCTGTCTTTTGCTGTTTTTACCAAAGTCCTACAAAAGATCAAGAAGTTCTGTCTGGAGATTCTCCTGGCAACTTTTTTGTGGCCTGCACAACTTTGGGCTTCCCTTCTCATACACCTGGCCAGGTACAATTACGCACAGAGTGAATCTACTCATACAGGACAAGTGATCTCACATCCATCTCAGTATTCTGAACCTGTACCTGACTGTTTGGATGTTAGTTTTCTTTCTTTCTTTCTTTTTCTTTCTTTCTTTCTTTCTTTTTGAAAAAAAACACCTTTATTGGTGCTTTTTTGGCAGTCACCAGAATTAAACTTAACAATGCCTTACTATGTCTAGGCAATTCAGATCCTGTATCCAGCTCAAAAAACAATTTGCTGAGTTACACTCATTTGCTTGTCCAGTATTCCTGATAGAGTACTCTGTGTGGATTTTTTAAAGTCTGCTAATTCATTACACTCCGAAATCATATTCTCCTAGGCATCTCTTTCCTCCCCATTACACCTCCAACTTTTGCCGTCTACCTGAGGAAAAATTCTTTTGAGTCTGCCCGGGGTATAAAAGTAGCTACGCAAACACTTCCATATCTTCTTCTTCTTTTGGCTTTTCCCGGTTAGGGGTCGCCACAGCGGATCACCGTCCGCTCATGATTCGCAGTGGAGTTTTACAGTGTTGAGTTGACATCCCGACGCCCAACCTTCCACAGAAGGCACACACACGCTCACACTCATGCCTAGGGCCAATTTAGTGTGTGTCCAATATAAAATTCCTAAATCTTCTAGACTTTTTTTGCATATTAGGGAGCCAAACATATGTCTTCACATTGTTTCTTTGTGAATTGTTTATATAATCTCTCTTCCAAATCTTTTCTGATCTCCTCTGATTGATTATAGCAGCTTCTTTTATAGTTTCTAAATAGTAAAGTAAGACTGAACCACAGTAAGCCATGTACAAGTTCAATCCAAATTCAAATTTATTGTTCCAAATTAAAACTTTCATCACAAAATGGCTTCCTCAGGCAAATCTCGAAAGGTTTTAACTTGCAACAATAAATTTGTATTTGGATTAAACTTGTGCATAGTTTACAGTGGTTTTGTTTTTGGAAGCACTGTATTTGCCTTTGCGTCGGCTGTTTTTCTCTTGTTTTGTCTTGTGGTCTGTTCTACATTCAACTAAATACTCAACCAGTGCAGGTGTTTCACATAGGATTGCCTTATCCCTTTCTTTTTGCCTACACCCTGATATTAATCACTGACAGGGAAGGCATTCTCTAGCCTGCAGTCCTAATATCTGCTTGGCCTCTTCCCATTCTGTTACCTCTCCCTCTTGAATTATTTGTACACAGTATTGTGGTTCTTTTGACAACTTCCTCTAGTAAATTCCAACCCCCTCTTACTTATTTTATGTACTTCTAATTGCAGTCATCCCTAATGGCAGAATCCCCTTTCTCCATTCATGTGTTGGCTTAGTTCTTAGTATACTTTCTGCTACTTTATGAATATTTATTTTACTTATTTATTTATTTTACATTTGTTGACCAGGATAGTCCGTCTGGGTGTGAGCCCATTTTCAGTGGAGGCCCAGGGAGAAAAGCTCCAATAAAACAAGAACAAAATTGACAGGTACAGTGTCAGTTTTACATAGAATTTAACAGAAATATCTAGAGACAATAAAGAAAGTACAATATACAACAGGCACTTTAGTGTAAAGTAGAACGTTATAATATAGTAAAGTCACACATATATATATATATATATATATATATATATATATATATATATATATTTTTTTTTTGAGGGCAGCGGGCCATCTTTAGTTGATCATTTGAGTATACTTTAATATGTGTACATATGTATACCCTTACAAAAGAAAAGAAATTATCAAATTATACTCTTATTGTAGGTAGCTGATAGGTTGTGTTAACAAGTGGGAGTGGGGTATACATGGAGATTATAAAATTTAAGGGATGAAATTTGATGTGGGCTTATGTGGTATTAGCCTGGCTTGGTGCAGGAGCAGAGCCAGTTGTTAGTGAGGTGGTCTTTAAGCAGAGGTTTGAATTGGTGTAGGTTGATAGCATTTAGGATGGGTTGAGGGATTGAGTTCCAAAGTTTAGAAATGTGGTGGGAGTAGAGGGTGTCCTGGCTTTGTTGTTGCTTTTGGAGACTTGGAGGAGTGTTTTGTGTGAAGATCGGAGCTGCCGAGTGTTGGCATATGGTTGGATTAATTGTTGTGGGGCTGGGGTTCTGTTTGGCTGGTATATTAGTTGGTGAGTAAAGACCAGATGGATATAGGTTAGTTGTTGTGGGAATTCTAGCCAATTTATTTGTTGTAGGGCAGAGCAGTGGTGGGACCTATATGTGGAGCTAGTGACGGACTTGGCTATTTTATTGTAGGCTGATTCAAGTTTGGTAAGGTCAGTTTTGTTAAGGTTTGTAAAGATGGGAGAAGAATAGAGAACAGCATATAAGAGATAAATCCTGGTGATGCTTAGTCTAGAATGGCTAGTTAGGAAAGGATAATATAATATATATATTATTAGGATAATCTAATATATTTTTTTCAAGTTCTCCAAATCTTTTGGGTTTCTAATACTATGGTGGGAATGGACCCCATTCCTAAGTTAAAGTACGATTAAAGTTCATGAAATTAGTATTCTTTCAATCTTTGATGTCAACCAAAAGTGTTCTTCACAGCACCCACAATGTGCCCAGTAATGACTCCTTCTGCAATTCGTATGGTGTTATATGTATTGGTAGCATATCTAAATATGATTGTAGACTCTCTTTTATAAGACCAGGTGCTTCAACTACTACTCGTACTGTCTGGGTATCTTTCTTCCTCACTGCTCTTGTTTCTGCCTGCAGATCCTGATATTTTATGACTTTGTGTCTGTCTGCCTGTATGCAAGGCACACTAGTCACTGGGTGTAGTGATTTCAATGATCAATGCTACTTTTGTCTTCTTTTCATGTATCACTATATCCATTTTTCTAGCATCTATCTTTTGAACTGCTGGTAATAGTTGATCCCATGTGATATAAACTTCATAATTTTTTATGATGCTTTGTGGCTCATGTTTCCAGTGTTTTCAGCCACTTCAATACCATAATGTTTGCACAATCCCCATTGCAACAGTCTTGCCACATTATTATGCCTTTCAGTATACAGTCTTTCTGCCATTAGTATGTCACAACCAGCAACAAAGTGTGCGACTGTTTCCAATTTGGTTTTACAAAACCTACGTTTGTCTGTTTCTCTCACATGTTCAATGGACCTTGTAAACCAGCGTGTACATAGCCCACTATGTTGGGCTGCCAATATTAACCTTTTATCTCTTGGCTTGAATTCACCTCTCATTAACTAATCCTGTGTTCATTCCTGACAACATGAGGTTCTTTCAGAAGTTTTTTACACTTGCAACTATATTTATGCTTTTTCCACATTTCTTGCTTTCTCATCTGATCCTTCACCTTATATTCTTTCTTTAGTTTTGTGGCACATTCAATTGCTGCCTAATTTTTATCTACTTCTGGTTTGATTTCCATTCCTGCTTGACGCTGTTAAGCTTCTGCTAGATTAAGCAGATAAGTCATCTTAGATTTATTCTTCTCATGTTTCAAAACTTTCACTACATTTGGGTCTTGTGAGGTCAGCAGATATGTGTGGAGTCCCATAATTGCAAATATATACATGTAATCAATTTCAAGGAGGCCTATCTCTCCTCCAAAACAAGGAATATATAATATTGGTATGCACTGATTTTTATAAATCATTTGGTGAGCATGAAACATTCTTCTTGTTTTCCTGTCTAATCTATCCAACACATTTTGGGGCCAGTCACTCCAAAACTGTAAGTTAGGACAGGAAGAGCAAATTGGCTTATAGCTTGGATTTTGTTTCTAAATGTCAGTGCTGTTTTAGGATTAATTTATATACTCTGAAGTATTCCTTACTAAGTTTTATTCACATTTGTTCATGTTTTATTGTTGATCCTTCATCAATTCCCAAATATTTATACACTCCCTCTTGCTCAAGTTCTTTTATATCACATTCTTGCCCCAAACTGATGTTTTCTTGGGGTTGCAGTTTTTCTGCTTTAAAGGTTGCTTTTGCACATTTATCAATATCAATTGACATTCTTATATCTTCTGAAAAAGTTTTGACAACTTGGAGTTGTGCTTTCAGTTCTTCATCTGATGAGCTATACAGTTTTAAATCATTGACAAAGAAAAGATGAGAAGTCTTTACACTTTGTTGTTTTCTAGGAGCCAAATTGTAGCCATGGCCTAAACTGTTAAGTAGACAGATTAATGTGTTAAGAACAAGGCAGAATAGCAACAGTGACAAAGAGTCACCCTGGAATATCTCCCTTTGAATATTTATCCATGGGAAAAACAATCTGTCCTTTATCATTGCTTAATTGCAAAGTGGTCTGCCACTGTTTCATGGTCACTTTAATGTAGTCGATCAGTGTAGGGTGTATCTTATACATTTTTAAGCACTCTTTTATCCTGAATGTGGGATACTATCAAATGATTTTTTGTAGTCAGTCCATGCCATACTTAGATTCTTCCCCTTTTTACAGTTCTCCACTATGACTTTATTTAACAACAAATGGTCCTTTGTTCCATATGACTTTCTATTATTGCCCTTTTGTTCTACTGCCATAATTGAGTTTTCTTCTAAATTAGTATAAACTCTGTTGGCATCAATTCCCGTGTATAGATTATACGTCGTCAGAAGGCAAGTTATTAGTCTATAATTTTTAGGTAGCTGCAGGTTCACTCTTAAGTAGGAGCATTGTTTTGCCTGTTGTGAGCCAGGTTGGTGTCTGTTCGGGGTGCTCATATAAATAGCTCTTACTCATGGCTAAATCTTCTTGCAAAGATGTTAATACTTTTAACCAAAAGTTAGGTACTGCATCTGATCCTGGGGTTTTCCAGTTAGTGGCTTTTCTTAAGTTTATTTCAATCTCTCTAGCTGTTATTTAACCCATTTCATATCCTGCACCTTTAAACTTCTTATTCTTTCTCTTACATATTCTATCTGTTGTTCTTCTCCTTAAGGATCTGCATCCAAAATCCTACTCTTTACTTACTTCTTGAATCCCCCTGCTTCATCATCATCCCATTCCACTTTGAATTGTAACTTTCTGCTTGTGTTATATATATGAGCCTTAACTGTGTATGTCCAACATATCCCTTCAAATCAGGTAATCTTAAACATCTTTCTTCTACTGGAAGGATCAGCATATCCCATATGAATCTTGCACTCTTCCTCTCCCAAATAAAATCCTTTAACTCTTTATTAAAGCTGTATTAACTGCTATCCACAAGTTCTCCTTTAGTTAATAAAATATGGTTGACCTGTATATAAAATCAAAGAGACTATAATATTTTACTGCTTGTATCTTGCTATCCATATCCATAGGCAAGAGCTTCCAGTTTCTCAAATTTTGTAGAATTTTCTTCAGCCAATTCCAACATACCCTTAACTGCTATAACAGCACCCTTTTTAACCCATACTCCTACATGTTTCACTTTATCATGTCTTCATAAATATGAGTATTGATGAACCAATTCATGTGTGGATACATAGTTTATAGCTATAGCCTTTGTTTTATCTCCATTAATTTTATATCCTGAAAATACTGGAACTGTCTAATAATGTTCTACAACACCGAGGTGCCCTTTTCTGGTTTTATCAGGTAAAAATAATATCATTTGCAAATAAAGTCTATTTTTCTTGAATACTATACCAATTATATCTTGGATTTCTGATTTTCTTTATTTTCTCTCCCAGTGTTTGCAAATATAATGCAAATAACAAAGGGGTAAGAAGACACCTCTGCCTGGTTCCTCTGTTTAGACACAAATTATCAGACAGAAATCATCCCATTTTGATTTTTGCCTCCAATCCCTCATATATCCTCTCGATTAACCTGATCAGCAAATGCAAATGCTTCCATTGCCCTACTCATAAAATCCCACATTACTTTGTCAAATGCTTTGTCTGTATCAAGACCGACCAACAACAGCAGTATTGTCTTAAATTCTGCTTCCATCTAGATCACCATTGTTCCATTAGTGTTGTTAAATGTTTGCCTTCCCTCCACAAAACAACACTGATCAATTCTGGTGAAACCTCTTGTCATTCTTTTTCCCATTAATAGACATAAACACTTTATAATCATGGTTTAAAATTGAAATGGCCTATATGAAGCTGGCTTTGATGGGTGCTTACCATCTTTAAGTATTGCAGCCACCACATTTTCTTTTTCCAGGATGTTGGTGCTTACAATCCTTTTAAATACTGTTAAACAGAATCTTACAGATCGTTATCACTTTTTCCCATCTAGCTTCCAAACTTCTACCAGAATGCCATCAATGCCTGAAGACTTTCCTGCAGATTGATTATACATCACCATTTTTAGCTCCTCTCCTCCTATATTAACTGTTTATTGTTGAGCATCATCTACCTTTAACCTTGGCATATTTAAGTCTTCCATAAATACTTCCATTTGTGCTTTTTCTTAATTTCCACAATTTTCTGGGTTATAAAAAATTCATAAAAATCTAAAATATTTGTAATACTACTACAGGATCTCTGGTTATTTTTCTTGTTTATAGGCTCCCTAAATTTGGCAACAACCCTTTCTACTTTCTGTTGCCTATGTTGTTGTGCCAAAAGCTTTTGTGCACTAGAGTTATTATCAAAAAACAATTGTTTAACAGCAATCCTTTAAAACTCATACATATTATTCAAACTTCCCTCTCAACTATCCAGGTTTTCACAGAATGTTCAGATTTCGCCTCATATTATTGGTCTGTTCCTCAAAATTTCCAGTTTTCTGGCAAATCATTGAGGAGCAAGCCCCTAAATAACATATATTTGAGTTACAGACTTCATTGCCTTCAGAAAATGTGTACTAATGTAATACCTGTTATTCTATCAACTTTCTAAGTTTGTAACAGCAATATTTAAAATCTGTCCCATTTTTGGGGTCTTTGACTATTATTTTAGACTTTATCCAGATTCCTTCATTAAGAGGCTGAGCAGTATGTATCAAGGTACTCCCTTATTTTATTTTTGCACTCTGCAATTGCACCTCTTGTTATGTGAAGATTCCCCTTATTCTGTAATACTTTAAACTTTGTCAAGTCCATTTAAATAATTATTTTTATTTCTTAACCATTTCTCTTTTTCTTTTATTTCTTCCCTATTTTTAAACTCCCCTTTCATTTTATCATACTCACTGGTTATAACTTCTGTAATACTCTCTATCTTACATAATAATGTCTGAATAATTTCCAATACCCATTCCTTAACCTCCTCTCTTTTAAAAACTTAGGTGAGGAAGCACCAGTGTCTCATCTTTACTTCATTACCATGCATTTTTATCTTAGTAATTATCAATGAATTATATTAAATAGTTATTGAATGTGTGTCAAAGTTCTCAATTAAATGCACATATTCCTGAGAAATATAATTTATGTCTAGTCTAGTCCAGTTATTGTACCTTGGGGAATAATATGTAAATTATCTCCAAGTTCCTACTATTGAATTCACTTCTTCCATATTATAGTATCTCTTCTAGGTACCCCAGATACAGCCTCATTGTTGCAAATCAAATTCCATTCCCACCAATGTATAATATTCCCTGCTGAACACTGATTATTTCTCCCAAAATTTGTTTAATCTCCATAATAGCAGTTTTAGGTATAATATAAATAATGCCAGCATAATCCTCTTCCCTTGCCAGTAGCTACTTACTACCATAAATCTGACATTATTGTCAGTTTTTCCTTTTCTATCAGTATTAAGCTATTAACATAAGTACTCTTTTTTCCTTTGTCCCTGGTATTCTACTGAATATATATATATATATATATATATATATATATATATATATATATATATATATATATATATATATATATATATATATATCAATCATAGGAATGAATGCACATACCCCTGGTAGAAACTTCAATACTGTAGAAGATGTCTTTGCTATGTATCCTCCAATAGCCCCCATGAAAAAAATAGTATTAGGTGATTTCAGTGTTGATTGGCTATCAGTCTCCTTTGAAACCCCAACTCAAGCTATAAACCTATTCTGGCTTACTCAAATGATTACTACCCCAGCCACTGTGATAGCAAGAGCAACTGCACTAGACTGGAGCCTAACTTCTAACCCAAATAACATCTCTTTAGCAGGCACTCTGACTAATTGATCATCTCTCCATTTGTCTCAAAAGAAAGCATAGCAATATTGAAAAACTATACCATTACTTAGTATGTGACCTCTCAGATTTCAACAAAGATACCTTCAATTCCTACCTAAAACTTTTAACTGGAGCAACCTAAAATATCTACCCCTAGATTATGCCGTACCACATTTCAACTCTACTTTTTTAAATATCCTAAACTAGTCTCATTTAGAAAGACAACTGTTAAAGTAAGCTCATACCCATTTCTATCACAAAAAATTAAACAACTCATGAGGCAAAGAGACGGATTGGAAAACCTGGCATAAAAAACAAACAATACTTAATCGTACAAGAATTCAATCAACTTTGAAATTAAACTAAAGTCCAAATCAAACTCGATAAAAAAGACTTACTTCATAAATATATAAAACAAAAAAATATAGTAACCCCAAAATATTCTGGTCCTCGATAAATCAGCTCCTTAATTCCGGTTGTATCTCCCAACCTCATCCCATACTTACATCCAATAACCATACCAAAATTGTTGATACTTTCAACTCTTACTTCATTCAATCAATATCTAACTTACTAAAAAACTTACCTCACAGCAAAACCCTGTCTACAAATACACTTATCAATCCCCCAGATAAGCTAACATTTCAACCAGTCCCCACTGCCACTATAAGAAAAGCTATTATAGAAATTAAGAACTACGTCTCTGGCCCCTGATAACCTACCAAATACATTAAACTAGTAGCTGAAGCTATTGCCTATCCACTATCAATTCTCATAAACTATTCCATTAGTGAATCCTATGTTCTGCTACTCTGGAAAAAACTCTGATATAAATGAGGTCACTCACTAGAAATCACAAATTATAGGCCCATTGCCATCGTCTCCCTTAGCATGCATATCAACAGACAGAGGCGTTTGGCTTTGTTGGTCTGAATCTGCCCAGCAAGACTTAAAAAGTAAAAAGTCATGGATATTCAGAGGCCGTATAGCTGAATCACTTAATGTCCTTAAGGGGTCATTTGCATATATATATATATATATATATACCATAGGCTTCTATTCCAGGAGGTTTAAGATATATCACAGTGCAAACTTTAGCTCGGATAGGTTTTTCTTGTAGTTTTTGCTAATTGGTTTATCTGTGTGACTTTTAAACTTTTTAATGGTGTTTGTTAGCTGAACTATGTTCCAGACACCTTAACGGTTATGAACATCAGCTGGGTTTAAAGATCTTGTGTTGCTAGGATACAGCCAAACAGTCTACTTATGCTGTGCTGGCAAGGTCATAAGAAATCAGAAATGTGTATGTCTGTAGCTAGTAGTATTTGGCTTTGTTGCCCTGAATCTGTTTATACACATGTAAAATGTCATAGACATTCAAAAGCTATATAGCTGAAAAAGTTGATGTCTTTAAGGGGTCATTTTTCATATATCCTGTGGGCCTCTGTTCCAGGAGGTTTAAGGTATCACACAGTGAAAACTATAGATTGGTTAGGTTTTGCCTTAAAAACTCTAGCTTGGTTAGGTTTTGCCTTGTAGTTTTTGCTAATTGGGTTGCCTATGTGATTTTTTTTTTACTTTTTGGTTTTGTCAGTTGGGATATTTTGCAAACACCTTAATGGTTATGGACATCACCTAGGTTTAAAGACCCTGTGTTTCTATAGTATAGCCAAAAAGTCTGCTTATGCTGTACTGATGAGGTCATAAGAAGAGAGAAACGTGCATGTCCACTGCTCGTGGTGTTTGGACTTGTTGACCTTAACCCCAGGAAAAGTAAACTGGTACTTTTTCATCCTACCCGACCCTCAGACCCCTCACTCACCTTCTACCTCACTGCTTATAATAATACAAAAACTATCCCTGACACTTCCACAAAATTATTAGGCATGACAATTGATAATAGACTAAGATTTTACTTACACATATCTCAAACAATTAAAAAAATACACAAAAAATTGGATAACTCTAGAATTGCTAATATCAGAACCCACCTACTGTCTACTCTACTCTATGTCTCACCTATCCTTATCAACCTTAGAAAAACTGACTTAAACAAATTAGAAACATGCTACAACAAAATAGCAAAATTTGCCACAGAATCTTCACAGAGGACGTACCACTGTCTCACTCAAAAAAACTCTCCTGGCAAGAACTGCCTCAACTACTAACTTATAACCAATTAACTATGGCCCACAAACTACTATATCAGCCTGATAAATACCCAGTTCTACTAAATGTGCTTCAGCCATACTCCAGCATAAGTAAACTTCACTCAACAAGCAAATCGCTACTACAAGTCATTAATTCTAAAAACACTGCTGGGGAATGCCTATATTCCTACCATGTTGCTAAATCCTGGAATTTGTTACCTCAATCTATTAGAAGCACCCACAACCAAATCCAATTAAAGAAAAAAAACTACTCAGACAACACCTATCAGACTCATAACCCAGACTAAGTATAAACTAATATAATTATGTCTATCTCTCTCACAAAACTATGTATATAACTTGTTACTATCTCACACACGCACATTTATTTTATAACTTTTTTCTTATTCTACCTATTCTATTTACTATCCCACTATCTTAAACAAAAAAATCCCTCTCGAACATAACGTCACATTCAAAATCATTCACCTTTTACTCCTTTTTCTCATCCCTACCTTCTTCACTTCTTCCACCTGTTTCCCTTATTAATAAAATGGAACATAATATGTTCCAAAACATATTATTCTCTATTTCTTTACTACAAATTATATATTATACTGCATAGATAAGTTCACTTGGCTTCCATATACCAATCCATCATGAATCAGAATAAGAAACAAATAATCAGACTTCCCTATATTACTCAATTGTATTATTTATACTATGATTTTCTGCTAACCACACCTGATTATTTCTGCTGTTTATGTACTTGATACTGCAAGATCACTGAAAATTTCTGTATCATTGTATAAAAAGTATACATGCTATGAAGAGTATTACTGTTTTACTGTGTTCTGTCATTATGTGGAGATTTTTTCCCCAGACCTCCACTGAAAATAGGTTCTCCCAGTCAGACGCTCTCAGCAAACAAATGTAAAATAAAAATAAACCCCAGAATTTAATAATATCTGTGTAGGCACACTGTAGAGCCTACATGGAATGTTACCATCTCTGTGTACACAGTTACCCTTCAGCAGCGCACCATGCATATTGATGATAGTGCATTGCTGAGGGAGAGCCAAGGAACATGGTTATTGAATCTGTGCAGGGAGTGTTGTAGTGATAACCATGTCCGCAGAGGAGTAACAGAATCTCTGCACTCTCCTAGTGTTATATTTTATCAAAATTTTTTTTAAAAAAAGCATGTTTGCGTGGCACACAGCGTAGCAATGCTAAGCACCTCACACAGATAAGACAGCAAACACCTGCCAGACGTCTAAAAATAGAAACTGGATTTCATTAATTATTGATTTATATGTGATGTTTAAGCATATCTGAGTGTTTTGTGGGGTGTGGTGTGGAGCTCAGCTCTGCTTATAGTAGTTCTCTGGTACATGTGAAGGTATGCCAGATTTCTTAATATACATGTAGCTAAATAGGTAGAATGATGGTTTTATGTGCAGTAGGTCCAGGGTTTGAATACATAGAAAGACATATTTAATTTTAATATACAACTTTTGCAGACTAATTTAAAATATGGCTCTGCTGTGATCTGCTGAGACCTACTACAACCTGCTAAGCACTGCATAAACATGATAACGGCTGTCAATGTTTATGCACTGTTAGGTTCTTCTTGACTGGTTTGTGTACTGCTAACATCCACTAAGACTATGGTTCTGCCATTTTACAAACCTCTCAGCTCAGCTGCTCTGGTTTGGGTGGTGGTAAGCGGCACGGCACTTTTTTGAATGATGCCCAATGATGTGTAAGGGTGGAAAAACAGCCTATATTAAGCCCAATAGGTGGGAATACAGCAACATCCATTGAAGTTCTTCCTCTGATGGGTGCTATGGCTGGTGTTGGTGATGGTGCACTTTTAGGTGCAGCATTGGGGCATTTTGGAGCCCAGGGTCATGGTTAGATTCCTAGTTAAAAACCATGAAGACTGCCTGCTGCAGGGAAGTTTCCAGGGCTCAGAGTGTAAGGCAGAGGCCTGAGACTGGCTGGCCAGGGAACTCACAAGTGTTACTGGTATACCCCACACAGGTGAACAGTGTCATCCCTACCATGATGACCTGAAATGATGGAAGAGGGGACTCTTGGACACCTGGGTCGAAGAAGCTCAGGCAGGGAATGTCCTACAAGTATGGGTACTTATGCCTTAAGATGCCTGTGTGGTTTCTTTTATATTGGTGAAACAAAAAGAAGCTTTAAAGTGAGGTTAATGGAACATATCAGGGACATATAAAATCAAAAGGAAGATAAGATTTTGGCATGCCATTTCAGAGATGTACATGGCGGTGATTTTTCTATGCTTCAAGGTTGTAAGGTTGTATTTTAGAGAAAATATTTGTTGAAAATGATGATAAAATTCATTTGAAAGAAAAACTGTTATATAAAGAGTCTGTCTTTATTCCTAAATATGATACTTTGGTCCTATGGGACTGAATGGAGAGGTTAATTGGAAGTATTTTATTTAAGTGTTTGATTGTATTATTGATTGATTGAGTTTGTGTTTTTTGTATAAAAGGTAGCACATTTTTAGCTGAACTTTGTAACTCCTGGAAGGTTTTGTACCAGGGTGCTAGGGAATAGAATACTTTTGGGTCTTAACTAGTGGTCTTGATTTTCTCATTGCTACTAGTTGTATGGACTAGTTGTCTTTATGGCTTCAGACCCTAACAGAGACATTCTGCAGATTTTTAGAAAAGATTCGCTGCCTGTGCTGGGTACTGCTGATGTTTCTGGACACTCATCTGGGTCATGGAGAATGATGCAACAATATATTCAGGCTTCACTGATTCCTCCTGGTGAAAACAAGCATGGTACTTCCAATTTTGCCAAGCTGTTTGACTGGTGTGTTAAGGAGAGACAGAAACATGTGAATAATTCCTTTTCTGCGGTGGAACAAGTGCCCAATTCTGTCCTTTTGGGTATGAGAGAACTGTGTGACAAATTTGAAATGCTGCTGCAAAAGGAAACTAAGGTACAGTTTAACATTTTGGGCATAAAAAGATATATGGAGTTGAATGTTACATCTAGAGGTCTCCGGTTTATAAAGAGCCCCAGTGAATCTTTTGATGTGCAGTGTGAGCCTGATAAAGTATTTAAAGAATGTTGAGTTGCAGCAGCCCACATATGTTTTATGGACTGGCTTACTATTTTGCTTGAACGTGACCAACTTAAACAACAAAAACTTAAGCAAGAACTGCAGTCCTTATCTTTAGAGATTTCCAGTTCTCTGAATTCCACTAGTTTGAATTCTTTGATGTAGAATGTAACTATGAAGTTAAATTAATTAGAAAAAGATGTAGTGAAATATAAAAAAAAACAAAACTTTTAAGGGACATCAGAGACTATGAAAATGGGTGGGCCTTTGTGTCTTCAACTAAACAGCAGCATGGCAAGGGACAACATAATAGGTTTTAAAAAAACCTCTTTCAGTTTCTTTTGCTTCCTCAGAAGAAACACATCATAATAGCAGCCTAGAAAGCACCAAGCATGATTATCCAACTTTGCCAGCAGCCAAACAACTGTTTTGTAGGGAAGGTGAGAATGACAGGGAGCAATTTAATTGGAAAAGAAACCAAAATGGCTTCTAAACAAATGGTAATGCTTCTGGACATTTTTCGACAACGGCACCATGGCATTTTAACAACAAAAGAGGCAGGTGACAATGACTTTGTTAATATTGACTGTAATATGGTTGTAAATCTCTCTGGATGTATTTTGTCAGATGAACAATTTGCTGTTTTGAAATTGGGGCTGAAATATGTCCCTACTGTGCTAACTAGGAAACATATTTTAAACTAGGAACTTTTCCGTTTTGTGCACCTTAAGGATTTTTATGCTAATGGTGATGTTAAATTACTATGTGCTGATGCTTCTATGGAAGAAAGATTTCATTCTTGTTTTTCATATTTGAATATGTCTATGGAGCATGTGGAAAATAATGCTTATTGTTTTATTGACCCTTTTGTTGTGCCTATGAAAAGCAGATATATTCTACCCTATTCTAATGAAAAAAATTATACATTTTAATTCAATGTTAAAGTTTGCCATGAATGAAATGTGTGATAAATTGATATATAATAAGAACAATATTTGTTATAATTTGACATTAAGAGAGTGGAAAGCCCCAAAAGAACTGCAAGAAAGAAGGGATTTAATTAAAAAGCCATCGGATAAGGGAAATAAAATAGTAGCAATGCATTTTCATCAGTATTACAAAATGTGTTTGGAGCATTTATGGAATAGAGTTGTATATGAAAATAGTGACATGAAAAGTTATTAACAAGCTATAACTAAGTTTCATGAACTGCTACAAAAAGGTGTGATGCTAGGGTAATTTACAGATGATGAAGTACATAAACAATTTAATAGTGAAGGTAGTATTTTTGCTATATTTTTTTGGTTTGCCTAAACTGCACAAAGACATGAATAACTCACCAGGATGTCCCATTACTTCAGCATGCAAATATTTCTTACATGGAGTTGGGCTTTTGTTACATAATATTTTTTTTACCATGTCTTGAGAATTCCATCCTATATTAAGGATAGTTTTTATTTTTTGGATAAGATTTCTCATGTTAAGTGGGACAAAAACACATATTGGATAATGCTGGATGTTAAAAGTTTATATACATCAATCCAACATAAAGATGGACTTCATGCTATAATGTATTTTTTGAGGGATAGCCCGTTAACAAATCATTTGGTTGATTTGACTTATTTTTGTTTAAGTGATATTTTTTACATACAATAATGAATTTTCAGGCAAAAAACATTTGCCCCCATGTATGCAAACATATTCATGACTTATTTTGAATTAGTATGTTGTATAAATGTAATTTTGTTAAGAATTGTGTAAAATATTATTTTCATTTTATAGATGATTTAATTTTTATATGTGAAGGGGGCAAGAGTGAAATTTTGCAGTTTGTTGCTGATTTACAACAAAATACATTCAATTTGTCTTTTGATGGGCTATAATATGGAAACTAGGTCTCTTATCTAGATCTGACACTTAAAGGTTTGGATATTGGCAAAATTTGTACTGGGGTACATAGGAAATTCTTAGATGGAAGCCAGTACCTGCATGCTATTAGTTGTCATTCCCCCCATTTCTATCATCTGCCATATGGTGAATTTTTAAGATTATGTAGAATATGTAATGTTGAGACAAATTTGTTGGAAGAAATATTTAATACTTCCATTATGTTTTATAATATAGGTTATAGTTAGAAAGCAATAGAAGAAGCTAAGCAAAAACTTTTTGTGTTAAAATCAAGAAACAATGTTAGTGATAGGTTGTGGGTCAATGGTGGGTAGAAAGAATGGTGGAAACAAGAATGAACAAATGTATTTTGTTAGCACATATAGGATTCAAAGTGAAGAAGTTAGCAGCATGGTAAGATATTATTGGAATTTTCTCCACAAAGATGGGGATTTGAGTAAGCACCTTATGATGTCATACAAATGGGGAAGAAGTTTAAAGGACATGCTTGTTGATGGAAATTTTGTCTTGCCAAAAAGTAACTTAAGTGTTTGTCCATCATCTATGGGCACTTATAAATGCAACAGTTGCTCTATTTCAAATATATACTATGTTCCATTGAATATATGAATAAAATCAAATATGTCCCAGGGGGATGTTTTTCATGTAACAACAAGGGGGTTATTTATGCCTTAAGATGCCTGTGTGGTTTCTTTTATATTGGTGAAACAAAAAGAAGTTTTAAAGTGAGGTTAATGGACATATCAGGGACATAAAAAATCAAAAAGAAGACACGATTTTGGCATGTCATTTCAGAGATGTACATGGCAGTAATTTTCTATGCTTCAAGGTTGTATTTTATAGCAAATATTTGTTGAAAATGATGATGAAATTCGTTTGAAAGAAAAACTGTTATATAAAGAGTCTGTCTTTATTCCTAAATATGATACTTTGGTCCTATGGGACTGAATGGAGAGGTTAATTGGAAGTATTTTATTTAATTGTTTGATTGTATTATTGATTGATTGAGTTTGTGTTTTTTGTATAAAAGGTAGCACATTTTTAGCTGAATTTTGTAACTCCTGGAAGGTTTTGTACCAGGGTGCTAGGGAATGGAATACTTTTGGGTCTTAACCAGTGGTCTTGATTTTCTCATTGCTACTAGTTGTATGGACTAGTTGTCTTTATGGCTTCAGACCCTAACAGAGACATTCCGCAAATTTTTAGAAAAGATTCGCTGCCTGTGCTGGGTACTGCTGATGTTTCTGGACACTCACCTGGGTCATGGAGAATGATGCAACAATATATCCAGGCTTCACAGATTCCTACTGGTGAAAACAAGCATGGTACTTCCAATTTTGCCAAGCTGTTTGACTGGTGTGTTAAGAGAGACAGAAACATGTGAATAATCCCTTTTCTGCGGCGGAACAAGTGCCCAATTCTGTCCTTTTGGGTATGAGAGAACTGTGTGACAAATTTGAAATGCTGCTGCAAAAGGAAACTAAGGTACAGTTTAACATTTTGGGCATAAAAAGATATATGGAGTTGAATGTTACATCTAGAGGTCTCCGGTTTATAAAGAGCCCCAGTGAATCTTTTGATGTGCAGTGTGAGCCTGATAAAGTATTTAAAGAATGTTGAGTTGCAGCAGCCCACATATGTTTTATGTACTGGCTTACTATTTTGCTTGAACGTGACCGACTTAAACAACAAAAACTTCAGCAAGAACTGCAGTCCTTATCTTTAGAGATTTCCAGTTCTCTGAATTCCACTAGTTTGAATTCTTTGATGGGGAATGTAACTATGAAGTTAAATTAATTAGAAAAAGATGTAGTGAAATATAAAAAAAACAAAACTTTTAAGGGACATCAGAGACTATGAAAATGGGTGGGCCTTTGTGTCTTCAACTAAACAGCAGCATGGCAAGGGACAACATAATAGGTTTTAAAAAAACCTCTTTCAGTTTCTTTTGCTTCCTCAGAAGAAACACATCATAATAGCAGCCTAGAAAGCACCAAGCATGATTATCCAGCTTTGCCAGCAGCCAAACAACTGGAGGAACATGAACGCCAGTTTTGTAGGGAAGGTGAGAATGACAGGGAGCAATTTAATTGGAAAAGAAACCAAAATGGCTTCTAAACCAATGGTAATGCTTCTGGACATTTTTCGACAACGGCACCATGGCATTTTAACAACAAAAGAGGCAGGTGACAATGACTTTGTTAATATTGACTGTAATATAGTTGTAAATCTCTCTGGATGTATTTTTTCAGATGAACAATTTGCTGTTTTGAAATTGGGGCTGAAATATGTCCCTACTGTGCTAACTAGGAAACATATTTTAAACCAGGAACTTTTCCGTTTTGTGCACCTTAAGGTTTTTTATGCTAATGGTGATGTTAAATTACTATGTGCTGATGCTTCTATGGAAGAAAGTTTTCATTCTTGTTTTTCATATTTGAATATGTCTATGGAGCATGTGGAAAATGATGCTTATTGTTTTATTGACACTTTTGTTGTGCCTATGAAAAGCAGATATATTCCACCCTATTCTAATGAAAAAAATTATACATTTTAATTCAGTGTTAAAATTTGCCTTGAATGAAATGTGATTGATATATAATAAGAACAATATTTGTTATAATTTGACATTGAGTGGAAAGCCCCAAAAGAACTGCAAGAAAGAAGGGATTTAATTAAAAAGCCATCGGATAAGGGAAATAAAATAGTAGCAATGCATTTTCATCAGTAGTTCAAAATGTGTTTGGAGCATTTACGGAATAGAGTTGTATATGAAAAAAGAACATGAAAAGTTATTAACAAGCTATAACTAAGTTTCATGAACTGCTACAAAAAGGTGTGATGCTAGGGTAATTTACAGATGATGAAGTCCGTAAAAAATTTAATAGTGAAGGTAGTATTTTTGCTATATTTTTTTGGTTTGCCTAAACTGCACAAAGACATGAATAACTCACCAGGATGTCCCATTACTTCAGCATGCAAATATTTCTTACATGGAGTTGGGCTTTTGTTACATAATATTTTTTTACCATGTCTTGAGAATTTCATCCTATATTAAGGATAGTTTTTATTTTTTGGATAAGATTTCTCATGTTAAGTGGGACACATATTGGATAATGCTGGATGTTAAAAGTTTATATACATCAATCCAACATAAAGATGGACTTCATGCTATAATGTATTTTTTGAGGGATAGCCCCTTAACAAATCATTTGGTTGATTTGACTTATTTTTGTTTAAGTGATATTTTTTACATATAATAATGAATTTTCAGGCAAAAAACATGTGCCCCCATGTATGCAAACATATTCATGACTTATTTTGAATTAGTATGTTGTATAAATGTAATTTTGTTAAGAATTGTGTAAAATATTATTTTCATTTTATAGATGATTTAATTTTTATATGTGAAGCGGGTAAGAGTGAAATTTTGCAGTTTGCTGCTGATTTAGAACAAAATACACTCAATTTGTCTTTTGATGGGCTACAATATGGAAACTAGGTCTCTTATCTAGATCTGACACTTAAAGGTTTGGATATTGACAAAATTTGTACTGGGGTACATAGGAAATTCTTAGATGGAAGCCAGCAACTGCATGCTATTAGTTGTCATTCCCCTCATTTCTATCATCTGCCATATAGTGAATTTTTAAGATTATCTAGAATATGTAATGTTGAGACAAATTTGTTGGAAGAAATGTTTAATACTTCCATTATGTTTTATAATATAGGTTATAGTTGGAAAGCAATATAAGAAGCTAAGCAAAGACTTTTTGTGTTAAAATCAAGAAACAATGTTAGTGATAGGTTGTGGGTCAATGGTGGGTAGAAAGAATGGTGGAAACAAGAATGAACAAATGTATTTTGTTAGCACATATAGGATTCAAAGTGAAGAAGTTAGCAGCATGGTAAGATATTATTGGAATTTTCTCCACAAAGATGGGGATTTGAGCAAGCACCTTATGATGTCATACAAATGGGGAAGAAGTTTAAAGGACGTGCTTGTTGATGGAAATTTTGTCTTGCCAAAAAGTAACTTAAGTGTTTGTCCAACATCTATGGGCACTTATAAATGCAACAGTTGTTCTATTTGCAAATATATAATATGTTCCATTGAATATATGAATAAAATCAAATATGTCCCAAGGGGATGTTTTTCATGTAACAACAAGGGGGTTATTTATGCCTTAAGATGCCTGTGTGGTTTCTTTTATATTGGTGAAACAAAAAGAAGTTTTAAAGTGAGGTTAATGGACATATCAGGGACATAAAAAATCAAAAAGAAGACACGATTTTGGCATGTCATTTCAGAGATGTACATGGCAGTAATTTTCTATGCTTCAAGGTTGTATTTTATAGCAAATATTTGTTGAAAATGATAATGAAATTCATTTGAAAGAAAAACTGTTATATAAAGAGTCTGTCTTTATTCTTAAATATGATACTTTGGTCACTATTGGGACTGAATGGAGAGGTTAATTGAAGTATTTTATTTAATTGTTTGATTGTATTATTGATTGATTGAGTTTGTGTTTTTTGTATAAAAGGTAGTACATTTTTAGTTGAATTTTGTAACTCCTGGAAGGATTTGTACCAAGGCACTAGAGAATGGAATACTTTTGGGTCTGACCCAGTGGTCTTGGTTTTGTCATTGTTGCTAGTTGTATGGACTAATTTAAAATATGGCTCTGCTGCACTATGCTACACTCTGTTGAGACCTGCTAAGACCTGCTAATCACTGCATAAACATGATAATGGCTGTCAATGTTTATGCACTGCTTGCTTCTGCTTGGCTGGTTTGCTCACTGCTACGCTCCTCTAAGACTACAATTCTGCCAGTTTACAATCCTCTCAGCTCAGCTGCATTGGTTTAGGTGGTGCTAAGTGGCACAGCACTTTCTTGAATGTTGCCCAGTGATGTGTAAGGGTGGAAAACAGCATATATTAAGCCCAATAGGTGGGAATACAGCAGAATCCATTGATGTTCTTACTCTGGTGGGTGCTATGGTTGGTGTTGGTGAAGGTGCATGCTTTTGGGTGCAACATTAAAGCATTTTGGAGTCCAGGGTCATGGTTGGACTCCTAGTTAAAAACCACGAAGACTGGCTGCTGCATGGAGGTTTCCAGGGCTCAAAGTGTAAAGCAGAAGCTTGGGACCAGCTAACCAGAGAACTCACCAGTGTTACTGGTATCCCCCACACAGGTGATCAGTGTCATCACCACCCTGATGACATAAAATGATGGAAGAGGGGACTCTTGGACACCTGGGTCCAAGAAGCTTGGGCAAGGAATGCCTCACAATTATGTAAGTTATTTTTCCTCTGTTTCACCAATTTCTAATCTGAATGTCTGCAAAGCTGGTTATACATAATGGTGTGCATCTCTCCCAACAGCTGCAGAAGAGATGGCTCACGTGGTCGATTCACACACCAGGCGCCTGGCTAGGTTGCACTGTGAGTGTGGTGAGTATGGATATATTATGCTAACTGTAGTGAAATAAGTAAGAAATGGTAAAGCATTAACTGCATTAAAGTATATACAATAAAGTCTGTAGTGCAATAAATGTGGAATTAGAGCTGTATTGCTAGAAATTAATAATGCCAACTATTGTGCAATAAAAACATGAAACAATACCATTACTGGATTAAAGTATATACAATAAATTATGCAGTGCAATAAATGTGGAATTAGAGCTGTATTGCAAGAAATAATTAATGCCAACTGTTATGCAGTAAAACAGGAAACAATACCAATAACACCAAGGAAAATGGTGTACATCAGAATTGTCTTGTTGTAACTATTGCAGTAGAGCTCTATGCATTCATGCTGTAAGGTAAGGTGATACAGCCAGGTATAACACTGTACTAGCTGTAGAATGCAAATATAATGGCTGCCAGTTGTATTATTTAACTCATATAGTACCATTCAAGGCTGTCTCTAGGCCAGTATTGTTCACATAATGCTCTGTTATCCACATACATCAGGTAATCAAAGTATATTGGTAGGGCCACCCACTCCATGAACTGATATTGTTTGTAGACTTCACAGATATTTCAATCAACTAACAATAAATTGTGTACACTAGCATTGTGTATATTGATATGTAGCATATCTACTATCTGTGTTATGCTTGTATTTCATGCATGTGTGTACTACTGTCACTGCAGTGTAGTATAACACTGTAGTGGTACTGCCAGGTCATATTTTGGTTCCAGGTATGCTCTAGACATATATCAGTCAGTTAATAATCAGCAGTGACTCAGTAGCTCATTTTGTTAAATGCTCTGTATATAGCATATTTTACCACACACAGACCGGAGTTTGAATCCAGTGCTATATTTTTTATTTATTTATTTATTTTTATTTAACATTTGTTGACCGGGAAAGTCCGACTAGGTTCCATAGAGCCTGTTTTCAGCGGAGGCCTGGGGAGAGCACTAAATATTATAGTAGCAGTCATGTAATGTTCACAACTTCTCTCCACAAGAACTACAGGTAAATGGGTGAGGTAGACCGTATTATAAGTAGATAATTGTGTGTTTAGATTTCCCAGACTAGTATAATCATTAGCAAGAATGTGAAAAATCAGCAATATACAGACAGAAATAATATGTGGATTGCTGGTATGGCTGTATGCATGGAGTGTCTGTTAAAATTTGCTGATGTTGATTAATACATTGCATGCAGATATCCCCTGCAGTTACTGCTATTGGTTTCTATTCCCATGTCTGCCAACCAAGACATGACTGCTGTTTAGTGTCTGTACTTTACACATAAATGTTTCTCAAGTGTTATGATTTCACGTTATGTAATTAATAGTGCATAATCCACCTGTTACAGGAATACCATGGCAACGAGTACCTAGATTGCAAAATATCACCATTTCAGCCCATAGAACACCTTGGTAGTTATATGGGTCCACCTGATGTGCAAGTGTTCTGTGTAGGTGTGTACCTGCAGTTGTTAACATTTGGCTCATAGTGTCCCATGCATATAGCTTGAAAGGTACTTGCAGGCTACATCAGCTACAAGAGACTTGTACTCACTGTACACATAAAGAAAATACAGACCCGTAGAGTAGATAGTAGCACTGTTGTCAAAGAAGTAAGCTGCAGTGTTACTAATGGACTGATTTTCTCTCTGTCCCCACCCCTTATCTTCATTTATTTATTACTGCTGTTCATTGGTTATGGTTTACTATTAACATATGTTGTTACATTAACTGTTTTTGGGGCATGTGTTTTATTATTGTTATGTATTATAATGGATGCATATTAACATATCTTGTTAAATTACCTATTTTGTTGGCCTTATGCTGTAACTGATACTGGCATGCTGTTATACTGACTGTTCTGTTATTTATTGTTGTGTTTCACATAATATGCATTGATATGTAATTGTGTTATTTCCAATGTTCTGCCATGCTTTTATTGCTTACAATGTTTTGTTAATAACTAACCTATAATTATTGCTATATCGCCATTACCACAGCATGTCAGGGTAGGCTGGTTCCTGGTGATCATCCTACCTTGTCTCAACTGGCTGTGGCACTGGGTTCTAGCACATCTGGGATCCAGGCCAGTGATGTCTCCTCCACTGCCTCTGCACCACCTGCAGCATTGGGTGGAACCACCTCAGGGGATGGGACCCGATCTCACCCTTGGGAGCAGTGGTGGAGGTGTTGCAGTCACCCATGATCAACTGCCAGTCATGATGTGCAGGATTGCTCACTGGAGCTGTGAACGCCACCTGCATCAGATTGAGAGCATGCTGGCCAACCTGGTGGGGTAGGCTCACCCTGGCACCTAGCCTTCAGCACAGCAACCCTTGGAACAGTGAAGAAGCAGTGCAGACTGTCCCATGGCTGAGGAGGTGAGTCATGCTGCTGCTGTCTGGAGGCACATGTGACTTGTTTCCACAACACCCTCCCAATCCAATATGTTTACCCTCCTCATGTGTTACACACTGCCCCATCTGCTGTCTTGTCTGTCTGCAAACACATCCTCTCCTACCCAACTTACCTCCCCTAGTTCCCTTCCTCTACTGTATATTTCACTCTCACTGTAAAAAAAAAAAAAAAAAGGACACATGTCCCCAAAAAAAATATCGTCTCATACATAGCTCTCCATGTTGCACATGTGTCCACTGGACACCACTAATCTGGTCTAATTGGCTTGACAACACAGTTATGTTGTCCTCACCCCTCTTTCTGGAGTTTGAGAGTCAAAATTCCTTTACAGAATCTGTTAAAATGCACAGCTGTTGCTGTACAAAATATGGATAGATATAGTTTTTTCCTACACCCTTCCTGCACATCCCTAACTGCCTTTCACTATCTTTTTCCCTATGCTTGCCCCGTTTCACAACTTTCCTGTTAACCTCTTTATCTTTTCTTTACATTTTTGATGTGGATTTACAGACATTTGTTTATTACATTGTTAGACACATGTACAAAATAAACACCTCTGCCAAGATTCAAACACAGGCCCATTTCACCTATAGGCCACTGCATTAACCCACTACTCCACACAGATTTGACATGCACCATGTGTTTCCAGCAAAATATACTGATTGCCACTTGCAGTCATTAGGCATGTAACTGAAATAAAAACTAATGGGAAAATGGGAGTGTATCTTGGACTCTGGTGCAATAATACACCAGTAGACAGCCGAAGACATAACAATGGATGTAAGTGAGGCCCTTGATAGCAGGTATATATACCCTTTTATCAACAACTTGTGGAAAGATACCTGCTTAGGCAGCAATGGCAAAGTACATGTACAACTGGGACCCTGGTGCAGAAATACAGCCATATAAAGCCATGCACATACTGGTGGATGTAGAAATGTTAGTCACAGCCCCTTGCAAATAGATATGCTTTTGCAGTGACTCACTAGCACAGTCTGTTAAATGACTTGTATGCAGTGTATTTTGCCATACACAGTCATGGGTTCAAATCCAGTTTTGTCTTGCAGGTCAATTGCATTATTCTGAAAACAAAGTAATAACTGAGTCATGCAATCCTGATCCTCACAGGTTACTGCTAGTTAATGAACTGCTACCCAGTTTTGCAAGTCAGAGACCTGCAGGTATGGACACACTGCACATATCTGCATAGCCTAACTATATGTTTCCTACTACTCTGTTATTGGCACCATTGCATAACAGACGTACCTTAATCACATGCCTTGATTAGACTGTATAGCGTACCCTTGCCCTGGCTCTGCCATAATGACAGGGCTGCCACAACTGCCCAGTTACATGTACAGCTTGCTGTTCTCAAAAGCGTCCACACTCCCACCTATGTGCGCTAGGTAGCATACACAGCTGTATGTAAAGTAGCTGCTACAGACCTACCATACCTCCCAAACTGCCTAGAACAAGGGATCCAGACACAGCCATATGTAATGGGGGGGCTGAGGCCCACAGGTAGGGACATGTGTAAAGGTTTGCCTCTGCAAAGATAGTAGGTTGATAGAATAACAACTGTTGCATTAGCATGCATATTCTGATTGATATGAAGTCTGACACTCAAGTGTGTCTCTTTCCTTACTGACCTCAACCCACAATATTTGCCAGTGAACTGACTGATGACCACAATGTCATGGGGCATTGACCACGCATATGAGGTGAAACTGTGGACATACTCCATAAATCTCTACAGTTGACAGTTATGGTACCTGCCCTCTGTGATGCTGTATTCTCCACACCTCAGTGATGTCCATCCTAAAAACTAAGAAAGGGGCCAAGGTCTACATGAAGGCCTTATATACTGCACTGTGGTGGCATGTCATTGGTCAATGATAGTGCAATTCAGCTGTTTTGGCTGCAATTAGCAATTCTAAGCCAAAGATTGGTGCAAAGGCAATTACCTGCTAATGGAAAGTACCTTAAAAAGGCAAGCGGCTACTTATGGGGAACAGGTCTGTGTAAGACTTAACTCGCACAGAGAGTGGATTTCCAAAATAATACAAGAAGCAAATTTCAAAAAATGGAGTATTGCACTCCAGCAGATTTGTAATAGATTTCTCCATATAACAGGATGTAGATGGGAGGATGTATGTATGGGGAATAAAGATTACAACAGTAAGCCTGTCTTAGATCTATGGAAATGACATACCAGTGATACTCTGCTGTCCTACATCTACAGGCATACTTCTCAACTATCCCTGATGTTTAATCATGTCTCAGCTCTGTCTCTGTCAATCCTTCCTACAAGGGTTGGCTATTGTAGGAAAGCTAGTGGATTACACATAATACATAGTGACAATGGAGTAAGGGTGTACACTCCTGCAATGTCAAATGATGTACTGTAATTTACTTCCCTCATTCATTCACTGTCTCACGTACATAGTTCTAACATTTTAACAGTGTCCCTTAATGTCCATGATGTACTCTGGCTAAGTCCCTGTTTCTGTTGACATATGTCCCTGTTTGGTTGACAGCTATGCTTAACATACCTGTTAATCTCTTACAGCATGAAATCAGGACAAAGCCATAATTTATGGGGGGACAAAGGCTCAAACTCAGTGACCGTATTTAAATATTTGTCAGAGATCCACAAGTTTGTGTGAAACTGACCAAAAACTATGAGGCAAACATCCTGACATTCTGCAAACATCTGTATAATTGACAGGTATAATGTCTACAGGAAACATATACTACAGCAGGTTTGCACTGTTGTCTGTTATTGTAGCACACTAGTGTTGCTGGACTGTCAACATATAGCTGCTGTAATAGCACACTGTTAATTGTCTGGCAGTAGCCATATGACATATTAGTGGGAGTTTGCCTATATGGGGACACACCACAGTAGATCAGAGTGCTGGGTGTTGGAACATACAGCAGAATCTGTCATGGCACACAGAGACATACCCCAGTATTGCTACTATCTTGGTGGTATTCACACATGTAGAGTGTTGTCAGACTGTGGGGTACATGTGAGGAAGCAGTGGATACTGCAGGCCCATTATGGGTGTGCTGGATCTGTACATAGTGGATGTCCTCATATCTGGTCCTGTAATGTGTTCCCCTTTTACTGTCTTTTAGGAACCATGTACTACAGAAGACATGCCCTCTTCTCAGATGTGAAGAATGACATAATAGTGAATGGACTGAGACAGCACCATCAGATCTTGTTGTTCACGGGGAGGCATAATCAGGAGCGGGATGTCAATAAGATTGGCTGACAGGACAGGACCGATGAGCAGGTCTAACACCAGGCCACAGATATGCTGAATGCTGCACAACAAAGGGGCAGCTGATGTTGCCAGGGTTCGTGCTGCCACCAGTGGAGGGGCTGCAACAGAACATCCAATCACAGCCACAGAGGAATTCCTGGTGAACCTAGGAACACACTACAGCTCCCAGGCATACATCACACTATACATCATGGAGGTGGGTGTCACACTGTCCACAGCAGAGGAGTATCCAGGTAAGAGTACTGTGTTCCTCAGTGCAATACTGTATCAGTCATTGTGGAAGGCTGTACATACCTGTACATAGGTGTTAGATCTATCTGCATTGGGTGGGAGTTAGGGTTCATGCACAGTTGTGCACACATACTCAAAATGCCAGCAATGCAGCCAGCATTACAGTAGCTACTGTACATGTGGATATATGTACATATTACTTGTGGTACTGCACCATTTGGTGATACCGACAATACCTCTCCTTCACCTTTTCATAGGTCTGTCAGGTGTGGCCCAAGTCTGAGGTCCTGTACTTGGTAAATGTGAAACTGTATTTTATGGATCATATATACCCTATGAAAGTTAAGGGATGCCATATTTCCCTATGCACAAATGTTGTGTTTAGCCAGAGTAGAATATTTGTATGTTCCATTCTGGAACAGTTAACTACAATTAATAGACTGGTTAGTCATATGTTTGTATGTGAATGACCATTGACACATCTGCACTTATAGTTATGAGCAGCTACACAGTCTGGTATACATGAGGCAATTACTCCAAGATGCCCGTTCAAACACAAAAGTGAGATGCTACATACCTGAGGCAGTGACACCAGTGTTGGCATATCATTCTCAAGATAGGTGTACTGGGTTTTATGTGTAGGGCTATCACATATAGTGTCATATTTCATTCCTTACAGGCAGATTGTGCTGGCAACTTTACCTAGATGTAGCTGAAGTGCATGTTATAAAGGGCTTGACTTGTCTGCGTATGTTGGTGTGAGGTTGTCTGTTGTGCATGGGAGTAGAGATGAGAAGATGTGAGACCGGTAATGCAGTTGTGGATCCTCATTTGCATGAGTCTGTGTGGATTTCCATAAATAAATGTGCAGGTAATAATGTACTGCTTTTGTCTTGGTTTTCACAGGGGTTGGAATCTGTCCACCTCACGACTTGATGTCAGTGTCTCATCGGACTCTGATGATGATTGTGGACATAGTGAGTTACAGGTAGGGTTGACGGGGGATGAAGCTGTCCTAGAGGTTGACATCCCTCTTTTGCCCCATTGTCACTGCACACAGTCAGAATTCCCACCATACCTCTCAACCTGGAAACATCAAAAAAAGGCCCATGAAAAATAGGTACAAATCTGTATGCTGATTAATGTAAAATTTGCATACATAATTATGTAACCCCACCCACTTCAATGGAATTATGGGATACCATTATTCAAACACAAATTGAAGAACAGACAAAATATTAAACACAAAATATAACCAAAACAAGGATGGCATGATTGGTACCTGCCTGTGGGGAGCTTGCTTTCTACAGCAACCTGTTAATCCTCTTTCCTGTGGATTGCTAAGGAGCAGAACTGCGCTCTGACACTGCAACCTCTCCATGGTACACTGAACTCTGACACCAGCTAATCATACTGTTGGCACTGGTAAAACACAGACCACACTGACGGGGGCACACAAGACTACAGCAACAGGGGCAAAGGCAAATATCATACAACAAAAAAATGGAAGCAATATTCAAGAACAATGTTGAGAAAATATTGTGCTTATCTTTTATTCGCTTGGCTGTCATACGTTGCTGCATCAGGTCATCATATACACATACACAGAGAAATGTGCAAAAACTGCAGCTGTCTATTTCACTGATGTTACTGCATCAGGTCATCATCATATCTCTCATCCTCTTACTGTAAGAAATCTGGACAAAGCTAAAAATAATGTGGGGACAAATGCAAAGAAAATAAGGACATTTTTTTTAAATATTGCTCTTATAAACTTAGAACGTTGCTACAACAGGAAATCTAAAACTCAAATGTTTCTCTGTCATTATCTAATGAGTTCAATCATGACTAGTCAACCAGAAAACTACAGATTTTATTAGAGACTGACAAAAATATGAGACAAAAATACGGATGTTCTTCAAAATCTGGGCAGTTGAGCAGTAGGCTTAATGTTTGGATTGCATGGTACTACTGAGTCGCAGGTCTCTCCTGATTGTGAGTGATGTACTGTATTTATTCAAATATACAGTAAACAGAAATTCCCTCACCCTCCCTCGGATGTAATAAAGGAACTCGTCTCTTGGAGACATTATATCAAAATAGGATTGTCGACAAATGAAACAGAATTTTATGCTTGGACAAAAACATTCTAACTTCTCTTATTTTAAAGGGCTGGGCCCCCTTTACTCTTCTGTACTTTAACCAATGTATGTACATCAATAGTGAGCTCCCTTGTCAGAGTACATGAACCTGCAAAACTGGACATTATAGAACCTGTAGAAGCAATCTGCAGTGAATTCTTAGAGAATTAAAGGTGCTATCTAACTTTAAAAAAGTGGAAGATTCTAAAAGGCACCCTAGCACAAGCATTCATCATCCATACTCCTTACTATGCCTATCCATCCGCACATGCACTCACACAACAATTGCTACAGGTGTAACCAAATTAATATGTTTTGCATGTCAAACATGAATGCTGTGTTCAGCGGCTTTGCTGTTAGGAGACCAACAGCAGACTCCAAGACTGTGGGGAAAGTTTAACTACCCAGTGAATGATAGCACCTATACAATTCAGTATGTCCTCACCTAGTTCAATTTACTAAGATCAAAGCACATAACCTAACATATTCCATATAATAAATAAAAATGCTTGTAAATTACTTTTTAAAACTCTACCAGTAAGAGTGTACCATAGTTATAAGTTTATTGAGTCAATCATTCCTCTTGTTCTGTTGAACTCCTGGAGTCAGCCTCATTAGAGTCAACTACAATATACACTTCTCACACAAGGTTTGTAGAGATTCCTACCACTTTCCAGTTCTACGCATTCTCACAGGTTAGAAAGGTTTAAGTGAGAACTTATTTTAAATGCGTTAAGCATGAGATAGTACTGCAAAGATTATTTAGGTATGTGCAAATCAGATATTAGCTATACCAAAAAGGGAGCATGCCACTAGTAAAAATTAACTTAAAATGAAAGCATGTAGTACAAAGTTCCCCAATTAAAAGTCACCAAAATAGTTTATGTAGCAAAGTGGGACATTATCATTTAAAAAAAACTGTGCAGTTCAAGCTTAAAATACACAAATTAGCAACACAATGTTAATGACAACAGTATGCACTGAATACACATCAATGTTACGTAACATCATAACCACATGACAGGTCAGTTTACAACTATAATCATTCTTTAGCTCAAGCGCATATTACTGGGAAGCAGTAATCTGCTACACACTTAGCAGTCTTACTTCCTATATGAGATAAATCAGTAAGCAAACTCCCATACGCCGGAACTCAATAAAACTATTGAATTGTAATACAGCTGGGACTCGAGTAAAACTAGAGAATTTAAATGTACCGTTGCACCTTCTGAATGGAAAGGGAAGCAAATTATCATAGACACAGTTGGAACTCAGCAAAACTAGTGAATTGAATTGTGATAAATTCAAAACAACCTTCGAACTTATACACACTTCTGGACGAAACTCCTCAAGTGTAAGCAGACACAGTTCTTACATCCTATATCAGAAAAAGCAGTAAGCAAAATATCATACACACAACTGAAACTCAAGTAAAGAGTAATTACAGCAAGACTAGTGAATTTAAATGCATCATTGCACCTTCTGAATAGAACGGGAAGCACAGCAAAACTAGTGAACTGAACTGCAATAAATGGGAAGCAAAATATCATACACACACCTTCAGACTTGAACTTGCAGTAAGCAAACTAATATCATACGCAGTTCTTCTCTTCCTATATCAGATAAAGCAGTAAGCAAAATAGCCGGAACTCGCCTTAAGAGTAAAGAGTAAGCACAGCAATTAGTGAAGTTAAATGCGATAAATGCACCACTGCACCATCTGAATAGAACAGGAAGCAAAATGTCATACACACAGCTGGAACACCCCTTAAGAGTAAGCAAAACTAGTGAATTGAAAGAGTAAGCATAGCAAAAAAAAATACACACCAATATGATAAATGCACCATTGCACCTTCTGAATAGAATGGGAAACACAGCAAAAGTAGTAAATTGAACTGCAATAAATGCACCATTTTACCTTCTGAATAAAATGGCAGGAACTCCCCTTAAAAGTAAGCAAAACTATATCATACAGTCACACACCCCAGGATTCAGGAACCTCCGTGCAAGAATAGTGTTATTCTTGCATGGAGCTTTTCGTGCATGTGTAGAGCAGCAGCGCACCTTGCATATTAATGAAGACATGCTGCTGTATTCTCTACATGGGACACAATCCCTGTACGAGTGCAGGGGACGTGTTCATGCAATACACCGACACTAAACATGCCCCCTGCACTCAGAAAGTGCCATATGGCACTTTCTAAGCTGTACTGGCATAATATTAGTGCATGGCTTTAATATTATGCCAGTATTTCAGTGTCCGCAGACACTGAAATGTAAAATAAATAATTTCAGTGTCCGTGGACACTGAAATGAAACTGGCAAAGAGGAAAGCAATACAGGGGGTGTGTCACAGCTTCTGTGACACATCTTCTATATTGCTAAAGTGCCGTATGGCACTATTGCATCTTGCAGAAGCAGGAAATGTGTGCAAATGCACACACATACCTTCAACCATCCAGATTCTCGCAGAATGCCAGATTATAGCATCACATATTTGGTCCACTCTCCATAAAAGAATGGTTTTCTGGCAAATTAGTGTAAAATCATTAAAGTCTGAAGTTGGAAAATAATGAAAGACATTTGAGTTTCAGACATTATGCCCTTCAGAAAAGCCATGCCAATGCAAAGCTTGTTATTCTATCAACTTTCTAAGTTGGCAAAAGCAATATCTAAAATCTGCCCTTATTTGTCCTCCCATCATGTCACGTTTTGTCCAGATGTCCTGCCATAAGAGGCAGAATGCAATGTGCATAGCCAAAGGAAAATAAAAATAGAACACCATTTCAACTTTTTTTTTCTGTTCCCAATTAAGTTTAAGCATAGGTGAGTGGGTGTATGCTCTGCACATCTATGCATAGCAGAGTGTAAACATCTAAAGGAGCTAAATAGAAATATACAGCCAAAATAGTCAAAGTGGAATAGTGTAGTGGTTAGAGATTTCACTTAACCTATAGGCCTTCACAGTTCAAGCCCCAATGCAGTCCATTATTTTTCATATGTGAAACAGGATTAAAATATATATTTTTTTATAAATAGGTAGTAAATAATATATATTTGTTGACCAGGGTAGTGTAGCTAGTCCATGTGATGTGTCAGTGTTGTACAGATGTGAAACCCACATATAAACACAAGTGTCCCATACAGTATAGCCACAAAAGAATGTAATGTAATGAAAGTACATAGGGGGATGTCATGATAGGGAAACATACATATCATAAAATGGCATTAAGAAGGAATTGATCCCACAATCCCGATAGTTCATAAAATGAATGCTGACCATTGCTTAATTATGTTCAGTTATGCTTACCCAGAGTAAACAGTGCTTAAAGTGTTATGTTTACCAATAATTAGCATAGCTTAGAAGACTTGCACACTGGTAAACAGTGCTTAGTATCTACCTCTGTAAGCAATGCTTATCTCAGCTAAGTGGGTTTGCCCATCACTTAACTCAACTCAGCATATTCAAAATAGACCAATCACGGCAAAGGGTGGGAATCCAGCCCTACTTAAACCCCACAGGCGGGAATACAACCATAACCAGTTGTAGCTGATAACTGCAGGCACTATGGCTGGTACTGGAGAAGATGTGCGCTTTCGGGCGCAGCATCGAGACATGCAGGAGTCCAGGGTCATGGTTGGACTCCTTGTAAAAAACCATGAAGGGCGACTACTGTAGGACCAGTACCAGGGCTCCCAATACAAAGCAGAGGCCTGGGACAGTCTCACTCAAGACCTCACCAGTGCAACTGGCATCCCTCAAACTGCTGAGCAGGTCAGACATCACTATGCTGACTTGAAGCAAAGGAAGAGGGACCTCTTGGAGCAGTGGGGTCCAAGATGCTTGGGTGCGGAATGTCCCAACAATATAAGTACCACTATCAATTCTCATGTATCAAAGTCCAGTCTAAGTAAGACATGGAAAGGTATGCATAAATGTTTCTCTATCCCCTGTGCAGCTGCAGAAGCGAGGGCTGTGAACTTGGAAGGCCATGCCAGCAGGCTGCTAAGGCTGCATCGTGAGGATGTTGAATACTAATCTAGCTAGCAGTAGTCAGAGCAAATAAATAAAATGCAGTAGAATGTCACCTGCCAGTAGTTAGTAATGTGTACTGTTTGTACTGAATAAACAAGGCATTAGCAGAATTATACTGATGTACAGGATATATATCAGTAAAAGTGTAGCAGTACCTGTCAATAAAACTCAACACCAGACTGTTGTGTGTACTTTGGTATATGGTAGTTTGAATGTAGATGTAATGTTGATGTTAACAGATTAGCTATAAGAAATGTTCCATGCACCAAGATCTAGTCCCTGAATAGTAATGCTGTGTTAACCATTGTTTTTCGTACTGCAATATGTCAAGGCCTGACTACAAATTATAACAAGCACCTGCCATGCAAGAATATCAGAATTACAAGGGAGATTGTCTAAACAACACACTATTATACTGAAATTAGTCAGAAAAGAAACAGCAGTAGCTCATTGTGATGAAACACAACATTGTGTTCTATCTTTGCACAAACCGGCATGGTTCGAATCCTGGGAGTGCTATTAAGCTGTATGCATAATCTCATCCAAGAATATGTGACTATGTGTAGAAACAGTCAGGTAGTGTAAACAGAAATTTCCTCCACAGATCTGCCACATAAGAAAGAGCTGTAAGAAGCCTGTAATTATACACTGTGTACAACACCCATTGTTGAACCCCAAAGCTGCAAATGACAGCAAGAGACATACGTACACCAAGTAGTCCCCTCCAAGAAATGTCCCTCAAGGATCATGCTGTCACAGTTAGTGGCTACTGCAGCCAACAGCCAGGGTAACTGATAGAAGTCAAGGTGTATTATGGCACTATCACACACACACACACACACACACACACACACACACACACACACACAGTTATGACTGCAGATATGCAGATATGTAACTTTGACTATGTGAATATGTGTAGAAGCAGTCAGGTAATGTTAACAGATATTTTCTCTACAGGTCTGCCAGGTAAGAAAAGGTATAAATGAGCTGTAAGAAGCCTGTAATTGTACACTGTGTACAAACATACCACTGCCCAACCCAAGGCAATAGGGATGTAAAGTGAGGAAATACCTGTTGAGTAATGATTAGAGCAATGATCATTAAAGTTGTAAGCAGTTCAAGCATATACATTTGTTAAGTGACATCTCTCTCTCCCCCACCTTATCTGCACCAATAATCTAAACATAAATCAATGGGTATGTTTTTCACCAAGCCTATTGTTGGGACATGTGTCCTATTGTTCCACGAATATTGAAATGTTTTTCTATTAATGTTCCCTGGTCAAATACTATCATTGGTGGCCTGTTGCTATCAATGTAACCTGGATGCTGTTATAATGACCACTGTGGTTCCATAACTGCATGTGTTCTGCTTGCTATGCAACTGTTCCAAATCTGTTGTTTTGAGTTAATGAGAATACTCATGCATGCTGTTATAACTAAACCTGGAATGAGTTTTTCATGACTAACCAACATATGTTCTACAACTGCAACACCATAGCACATCTAGGAAGGCCGATCCCAGCGGATCCGACTCTTTCACCTCATCTGGCCATGGCACCAGACCACAGCACATCTGGGACCCACCCGGGACCTCCTAGTCCGCTAGTCCTGTACCATCTTCGGGTGGAACCACCTCAGGGGATAGGGCTCTACCCCCCCGGGCACTGGCATGGACAGGATCCTGTCACCCAAAGCCAGGTCTGGGGTCTGGTGTGTAAAGAGCTCTGCAAGGAATTTGGAGATCTTCTATACCAGCTTGAGGCCCACATGGTGCATCTAGAGGGTCAGTCTGCCCCACCTGCTTAGCCCCCAGCACAGCCACCTTTGGGGCCGTGAAGGTGCAGTGGTGATTGCCCATGGGTGGGGACTTCAGTCCCACTCTATCCATTTGGGGATCATGGGCGTCCGATTACCAACCACCCCTCCCCATCCAAGGTGTTTACCTCCCCACGTGTCATATACCGCCCCTGTCTGCTGTCTTGTCTGTCTGCCTATCCAACCTACCACCCCAAATATACCTACTATCCTTTCCCAACATCCCACTCTCACCTTAAAAAAGGGCAATCTGTTCCCACAAAATAAATGTCGACCCATACATAGCTGTCCATTTTGCACACGTGTCCACTGGACACATGTCATCTGGTCTAATTGGCTTCACAACACATTATTGTTGTCCTCACCCCTCTCTCAGGTGTGTGATTGTCCATATTTACCTACAAATTCTGTATATATGCACAGCTGTTGCTGTATAAGAAATGGAGAGCTATGGACCTTCCCTACACCCACCCTGCACATCCCTAGCTATCTTTCATATTGTTTTTTCCTCTTCATGCCCTCTTTTTCACCACTTTCCTATCACCCCTTTTTTCTTTTCTTTTAAAGAAATTATTGTGGGGGTAAGTGGGAGTAAGCGTGTTTGTGCTGTGCTAAGCAAACTTAACTCAGATTAAGCACTTTTAGGGCTAACTGTGTGTAAGCATAGTTAATGGTAAATTAGCATTGCTTACCACTCAAACCCACGCAAACCAGCTTACAACTGCTTAAAAGTGCCTTAATCACTCTGTATCCAACAGCCTTTGTTCTGACCAGCAAAAAAATAACCAGCTCTTGCAAGTCTTAAACCCAGGACCCTGCACACCATAGCAATCTACCACTAAGCTGTAGATATGGGTGATATCATTCAGTAGAGTCATTCAACAGTACTGAAAAGATTCTGTAGAATTAGTCAAGTTTTGTATATATAGATATATATAAACAAGAAGTCTGTGAACACCAAACTGACTTGAAAACTAAGTCAACAATATATAAGTGTTTGCTTTTATTTAGTGTTTTATAATACATGCATTTTCGATTTGGATTATTGATATTCTTGTTTATATATATTGTTTGTTTTGCCATATATAGATATATATATATATATATATATATATATATATATACATACACACAAATGTATATGTGTATGGAGATGCATATGCATATGGACAAATAAATGCATAATATATGTAGAGATATACATATAACATATATACATTTAGAAGTACATGTATAGATGCAAAAGTATATATATATATATATATATATATATATATATATATATATATACACATACATACACACACACACATATATATATCCCACCTTACTGAACTAGAATAGTCCAGTCTTCAGAGTTTGCTGATCTCTGGGCTTTGGCTTGGTTTCTGTGCTATTCCATATCCTTATTTGGATAAAGGGAAGCTTCTTTGTTCACCAGTGGGAGTGGGGAGCACTGAGCAGCCTATTTGTCCATAGAGCAGTGGTTCCAGCCAGAAACTTGTAGTCTATTGGCCATTTTGGGTCAATTCCTAGGTCTTTTCAACCCCCTGCTATAAAGCCCACTTTAGCGCTTTGTGGATTTAGCGGAGTTGCCCATAGAGTACCATCGGGCAGCCCGTTAGACAAGGTTAAACTATTTCTGGCTCCGTAAAGTCTGCTCTTCAATTTTTCCCTTAGAACTTCTCTACTTGCAATCTAAACAGTCTATTCTCTATCTCAATAGCTCAGCACTTGCTCCTAAAGCATTTTTATATAGGTAAAGTACTTGTATACTAAACAAAGTACTACATTAGCCTAGAATCCCCTTGAATACCCATTTCCCTATAGGTCCCTTCTGACTCAGTTACACAGCAAACTTTTTCACTTTTCTAGCATGTCAAGGGTCAGTTGCTAGCGTCCTCTCCTGTTCAGCTGGTGAATCTGGGCATCTTGAGGCAATGTTACAATTGCCTCATGTACACAGACAACCCACTCCTTCTCCCACAAAACACAAATACATGTGAGAGATGCAACTATATATCCAAACTGGAGGCTGAGCTCTCTCAACTCAGGACTGGCAAGACCAGACAGGAGGAGAAGGAAACCACGCATACCACAAACCCAGTTTCACATAGAACTATCACAACTGCAAAACAAACACATAAACACACACAGACATACTCGGAGGCACTGATCAAAAATCTACCAAAACTACAGAGGCCTCCAAAGCAGACACCCAAGCAACTGCCACCTCAAGACGTAAGACATGCAACACATAGTTCTCAAAGTCAGTGTGCTAAACAGTCACAGCCCTTAAGGCCAAACACAATGCCAGACACACTTGTTATAGGTGACTCCATAGTCAGACACACTGACGTCCCTCTCACCAGACTGAACAAGGAAAAGATCACAGTTAGCTGCCTGTCAGGCGCTAGAATCCACCACATAACACAAGCACTCAGGTCACTCCACAGCAAGTACAAGTATGACTCAGTCATTGTCCATGCCGGTGTGAACGACCTGAGATGTTACCTCCCTGGACTACATGAAAAGAGACATAGAGGAGTTCTCAGATTATGTAGCCAAGGCCGGTATGACCCTGACCCTGAGCAGTATCCTACCCTCACCAAGAATGATGCCACAATACAGAGACAAAATGATCAGCTTTAATAATTGGCTTAATTACTGGTGTCATTCTAAGGGGATCCAATGTCTGTCTGCCTGGGATGACATGCTTGACAAGCCACGCTGCTTTGCAAGGGACGGCTTGCACCTGTCACCCCTGGCTTCCGGATATTGGCAAAGGCTCTTGCCACCCCATAGTGCCTTTTAGGCAAGGCTCAAATGATAAACCTACCGCCTAGAAAACAAAATGGAAAAAACTAAGGGTAATGCTGCTCAATGCCAGTAGTCTAAACCTCAAGATGCACGCCCTCCTCAGTATGGAGAACATCGATATTTGTGCTGTGACTGAAACCTGGTTCTGCTGCCCTGAGAGCACCCCAGCACTATCAGGTTATACCTCATATCATGCGTTCCGGCCCCAAAATCCGGACCGAACCACAAAAAGGAGGGGGAGTATCCATATTCATAAAGGATACCCACACCTCCAGGTTAGTGGCAACGCATCTAAGCATCGGAGACCATCCAGGTGCAATTAACCATAGGTAAAACTGCCCTACAGTTTGTAACATGCTACAGACCACCTTCTCAAACTCAGGAAACCCACACAGCCTTCCTGAAGACACTGGAGAGTATAAATGTCTCTCCAAACACCATCATATTGGGTGACTTCAACTACCCAAACATAGACTGGGAACATTACTCAAGCCCCAACACCTAGCCCAAAGGTTCCTTGAGTTCATAAACTCAAATGCTATGGAACAACTAGTCACCATTCCCACAAGAGGAGAAAATATACTAGACCTGATCATCACAAACATGGGGACAAAATGCTCCACACCGGAAGTATATCCCTCATTGGTGAGATCAGACCATAAATTAATCTCACTGGAGATCCACATCCCGCCCCACCCCCAGCAAAAGACCACAGTGAAGAACTTCTCAAAAGCAAACTTCACACTTAAGACTGGAGTGGTATCCTTCAAGGCCCCGAGCCAGTGGAAACCACAACCCATGCTGCTGAAACCCTTACAAATGCCTTCTACGAGCACCTCCAGGAATGTATGGATCAAGCAATCCCTAATAAAATCAAGACCCTTTCCACCAAAGGCAGGCATCCAGTCTGGTGGACTCCAGCCATAAACAAACTCTACAACAAGAGGAGAAAGCTACTACATGACAGAGCAAAATCCTTAAATGGGAAGGCATCTCTGATCAATACTAGCAAAAAACTACGATCACTCATAAAATCATCCAAGGCCAACTTTGAGAGAAAAATCGCTAATGACACAAAAGACAATCATAAAGCCTTCTTCAGCTATGTTAGAAACCTGGGTGGAAACTCCCAGATATGCTCAGAATTAGTCCAAAATGATAAAAAAATCACTGAACCCACAGACATTGCCAACATACTGGCAGACAGGTTCAGTGCAAATTTCTCCTCTCCCTTCCCCCAAAAGGAGAAATATCTATCCCACCAGAGTCTAGCCTCCCAAACATCTCAGATGCCCAGGTGAGAGCTGCTCTCTCTAAAGCAAAAACACAGCATCAATGGGACCGACGGTGTCCCGGATGTGTGCTACATTAACTCAATGAGGAACTAAACCCACACATAAGGCTGCTGTTTAATCTTAGCCTTACTACAGGATGTGCACTCAAAGAATGGCGACGCAACTGTGGTCCCACTCCACAAAGGCGGTGCTTCTACGGACCCTGGAAATTACCACCCCATAAGCTTGAAGAGCCTTGTCTGCAAAGCTATGGAGAGGATCATAATGGAACTCATAAATAAAGACATTGGGGACCTACAGACACTGGATCCTACCCAATTTGGCTTTGTCAAGGGCAGATCCTGCCTCTTGAACTTGGTCCGGAACCTTTTGAGAACTATTCTAGCAATAGTCCCCACCAAGAAATGTCCCTCAAGGATCATGCTGTCACAGTTAGTGGCTACTGCAGCCAACAGCCAGGGTAACTGATAGAAATCAAGGTGTATTATGGCACTAGCAGACACACACACACACACACACACACACACACACACACACACACACACACACACACACACACACACACACACACACACACACACACACACACACACACACACACACACACACACACACAGTTATGACTGCAGATATGCAGATATGTAACTTTGACTATGTGAATATGTGTAGAAGCAGTCAGGTAATGTTAACAGATATTTTCTCTACAGGTCTGCCAGGTAAGAAAAGGTATAAATGAGCTGAAAGAAGCCTGTAATTATACACTGTGTACAAACATACCACTGCCCAACCCAAGGCAATAGGGATGTAAAGTGAGGAAATACCTGTTGAGTAATGATTAGAGCAATGATCATTAAAGTTGTAAGCAGCTCAAGCATATACATTTGTTAAGTGACATCTCTCTCTCCCCCACCTTATCTGCACCAATAATCTAAACATAAATCAATGGGTATGTTTTTCACCAAGCCTATTGTTGGGACATGTGTCCTATTGTTCCACAAATATTGAAATGTTTTTCTATTAATGTTCCCTGGTCAAATACTATCGTTGGTGGCCTGTTGCTATCAATGTAACCTGGATGCCGTTATAATGACCACTGTAGTTCCATAACTGCATGTGTTCTGCTTGCTATGCAACTGTTCCAAATATGTTGTTTTGAGTTAATGAGAATACTCATACATGCTGTTATAACTAAACCTGGAATGAGTTTTTCATGACTAACCAACATATGTTCTACAACTGCAACACCATAGCACATCTAGGAAGGCCAATCCCAGCGGATCCCACTCTTTCACCTCATCTGGCCATGGCACCAGACCACAGCACATCTGGGACCCACCCGGGACCTCCTAGTCCGCTGGTCCTGTACCATCTTCGGGTGGAACCACCTCAGGGGATAGGGCTCTACCCCCCCTGGGCACTGGTGTGGACAGGATCCTGTCACCCAAAGCCAGGTCTGGGGTCTGGTGTGTAAAGAGCTCTGCAAGGAATTTAGAGATCTTCTATACCAGCTTGAGGCCCACATGGTGCATCTAGAGGGTCAGCCTGCCACACCTGCTCAGCCCCCAGCACAGCCACCTTTGGGGCCATGAAGGTGCAGTGGTGATTGCCTATGGGTGGGGACTTCAGTCCCACTCTATCCATTTGGGGGATCATGGGCTTCTGATTACCAACCACCCCTCCCCATCCAAGGTGTTTACCTCCCCACATGTCATATACCGCCCCTGTCTGCTGTCTTGTCTGTCTGCCTATCCAACCTACCTCCCCAAATATACCTACTATCCTTTCCCAACATCCCACTCTCACCTTAAAAAAAGGGCAATCTGTTCCCACAAAATAAATGTCGACCCATACATAGCTGTCCATTTTGCACACGTGTCCACTGGACACATGTCATCTGGTCTAATTGGCTTCACAACACATTATTGTTGTCCTCACCCCTCTCTCTGGTGTGTGATTGTTCATATTTACCTACAAATTCTGTATATATGCACAACTGTTGCTGTATAAGAAATGGAGAGCTATGGACCTTCCCTACACCCACCCTGCACATCCCTAGCTATCTTTCATATTGTTTTTTCCTCTTCATGCCCTCTTTTTCACCACTTTCCTATCACCTCTTTTTTCTTTTCTTTTAAAGAAATTATTGTGGGGGTAAGTGGGAGTAAGCGTGTTTGTGCTATGCTAAGCAAACTTAACTCAGATTAAGCACTTTTAGGGCTAACTGTGTGTAAGCATAGTTAACGGTAAATTAGCATTGCTTACCACTCAAACCCATGCAAACCAGCTTACAACTGCTTAAAAGTGCCTTAATCACTCTGTATCCAACAGCCTTTGTTCTGACCAGCAACAAAATAACCAGCCCTTGCAAGTCTTAAACCCAGGACCCTGCACACCATAGCAATCTACCACTAAGCTGTAGATATGGGTGATATCATTCAGTAGAGTCATTCAACAGTACTGAAAAGATTCTGTAGAATTAGTCAAGTTTTGTATATATATATATATATAAAACAAAAGTCCCAACGGAGCACCAAACTGACTTGAAAACTGCGTCAACAATATATAAGTGTTTGCTTTTATTTTCACCGTTGCATTATTTGCTCGAGACTGAGCAGTGTTTTACGTATAATACATGCATTTCGATTTGGATTATTGACTGTTGGTTGAATTTTGGCGCCACAAGTTATTCTTGTTTATAGAGCATATTGTTGACGCAGTTTTCAAGTCAGTTTGGTGCTCCGTTGGGACTTTTGTTTTATCTTTTCTGGGATTATCGCTTGGGTGTTTCTGCCATATATATACATATATATATATACATACATATATATATATATATACATACACACAAATGTATATGTGTATGGAGATGCATATGCATATGGACAAATAAATACATAATATATGTAGAGATATACATATAACATGTATGCATTTAGAAATACATGTATAGATACAAAAGTATATATATATATATATATATATATATATATATATATATATATATATATGTGTGTGTGTGTGTGTATATATATATATATATATATATATATATATATATATATATATATATATATATGTGTGTGTGTGTGGTGTGTGTGTGTGTGTGTGTGTGTGTGTGTGTGTGTGTGTTTACATATATATGTATTGGATTTGTACATAAGATCCATACCCCAAACCTCTTACTGTAACAAATCTGTCCAAGGGATGTCAGAGTGGGCAACAATGAGCCAAAAATAGGGACCTCTTTGAAATATTGCCCTTATCCCTCTGTCTCCAGCAGCAACTGTTCTGCCTTGCAACAAAATTATCAGTCCTGCCAAGTCTTGAGTTCTAGGCCCTATACACCATAGTCAGAGCAATATACCACTACACCATGTGAGCTCTACAAAATACTGATGCTTTTCCAAACATATCGGTCAATAGAGTCATTCACCAATAGGGAAAAGATCCTGTAGAATCAGTCAGGTTTTCTATACATACATGTATTTATGTATGGTGATGCATATATGTGGACAATTCTAGACACAAAATAGATCTATAGAGCTATACATGCAAAATATATACATATATACATACACATATAAATAGAAATGTACATAAATACATACACAGGGTGGATGTGGTGGTGCAGTGGTTAGCATTGCCGCCTCACAGCAAGAGGTTCTCTGATTCAATCCTCGGCTGGGGTGCCTTCTGTGCGGTGTCTGCATGTCCTCCCTGTGGTTGCGTGGGTTTTCTCCGGGTGCTCTGGTTCCCTCCCACATCCCAAAAACATGCTGCAGGTGGATTGGATACTCTAAATTGGCCCTAGGCGTGAGTCCATGTGTATGTGTGCCTTCTGTGGAAGGTTGGATGCCAGACTGGCAAGTTGACACTGTAAAACAACTACACTGCCAATCATGAGCGGACAGGTGATCCACTCTGGCAACCCCTAACTGGGAAAAAAGCTGAAAGAAGAAGAAGATATAAATACATACACAACATACACAAACACACACACACACACATATATATATATATATATATATATATATATATATATATATATATATATATATATATATACATAAATATACCTAAATATATAACAGCTACAAACAAATGCAATCTGGGGGTCATGCTGCTCAACACTAGAAGTCTAAATCTCAAAAGGCACTCATGTGAAGCACTCTTTATTTGCAGAGGATGTGCACATGTCCAGACTGTTAGCTCAACATAATGCATCACAGACACTGCAGGTGTAGCTAACACAGGGTAAGACAGCAATTCAAGTTGCAGCCTGCTATAGGTCCCCAACCATGTCCCAAGAGTCAAACCCCACGTTCCTAAGCACCCTGGAGAATATTACTGTCCAACCTAACACTCTCATACTGGTTGACCTCAACTACCCCTCCATTAACTGTGAAAGCTACTCATGTATCAATGCACTTGCCCAGTGTTTCCTGGAATGCATTCATTCCAATAACCTGGACCAGCTCATTTCTATACCCACTACAGGTAGCAACATCATTGACCAAGTCAGTATTAACATGGATGACTGTTGCTCTACACCAATAGTCAACTCCACCATGGTTAGATCTGACCACATTGTCATCACCTTAGAAATCCACATCCCTCCCACCCCCTGCAGAGGTAACTACTATGAAAAAACCTTTCCAAAGTTGACTTTGACCTCCAAAAAACAGAGGTGGCTAACTTTACGGCACCCATGCAAATGCAGACTAGTTGCATGACCTCCAAATCACACACCACTGCAGTGCAAACATGAACACAAATGCATGGATTCCACCATACCAAATAAACAGGTCCCCTGCCCAAAGAAACTCTACAATAGAAGGAGAAGGAGGAAACTCATATGGAATAAGGTGAAGTCCCAAGACTGGAAAAAAAAACTTATTAGACTCAACAAAAAGATGAGATTACTCATCAAATACTCTAAAGCTAGCTGTGAAAACAGAATTGCAGTACACAGTAAAGACAACCAGAAGACCTCCTATAGTTGTGGAAAGAAGCTCCACGGCAATATCAACATGTGCTCTGAGCTAATGATGCCTCCTATACTGAGCCAGCAGATATTGCCAATATACTGGCACACAGATTCAGTGGCAACTCTACCACTCTCTGCACACCCAAATGACCAATCACAATACCAGTACACTGCCAGGCACCCAGTGGTACTTCTGCTTGGGTTAAAACACCACTGTAGAAGGCCAAGAATGCAGCTTCTATTGGACCTGTCAATATCCCTGGCTGTCTTCTGCATGAACTACAGAGGGAACTGGCACCTCACCTGTGTGCCCTGTTCAGTCACAGCCTCACCTCAGGCTTTGTCCCTACTGACTGGTGGAATGCTACTATCATCCCTCTCCACAAAGGAAGAGTGGCTGCAGACCCTAGGAAGTATTGCCTGATTAGCTTGACAAGACTGTCAGGCAAAGCTCTGGAACACATCATCATGGGCGTAAGAAACAGGGTTATGGGAATCTCCAGAGTCAGGATCCCATACAGTTTGCTTTTGTGAAGGGTAGATTATGCCTATTCAATCAACCTAGTCAACTTCTTTGAGTCAGTCACTAGAGCTGTGGATGAAGGCAAGGTGTTTCATACAGCCTACATCAATCTGGCTAAGCCTTTGATAACATTCCTCACTCAGAAATCATGGATAAACTCACTAAGCTATGCATCAACCCCTATAACAATAGGTGAGTTGCAAACTGTCTCACAGATAGAAACCGCAGTGGGAAAGTAGCTGACCCCAAGTCAGACTGCCGATCAGTCACGAGTGGAGTTCCACAGGGTTCGGTCCTGGGTCCTCTGCTGTTTGGTAGCAACTTCTCTGAAGCCCATGCCAACATGAAGGGACTCTGGCTGACAATGTTTGCAGGTGATTGCAAGTTGGGAGCTATTACCTACCCAAGTGATGACATCCCACCATACCTCTCAGCCTAGAAACATCAAAAATCTGGACAAGGCCCATGAAAAGTAGGTACAAATCTGTACACTGATTAACATCTGATTTGCATACATAATGATGTAACCCCACCCACTCCAATGGAATTGTGGGATACCAACTTTCAAATGCAAACTGAAGAACAGGCAACCAAAATATGACACCAGAGTCCCCCTGCAGACACTCCGCTACCCCATTACCTGGCTATTTCGCCCCATTTACTATAAACACTAATGTGTGCATACTGCTTTACTTCTACAATGATTATTTGGATTTTATTTTTACAGCACAACAATGCACAAACACTAATAGACATCTGGTAAAAGCAATACTGTTTCACAATAAAAATAGACTTGGCATTAAAACTTACATTCATTGAAATAGCATTAAAACCCACACCACATCCAAAGAAAAGGCATCTGACCAGTGGTGGATAAAGATTACCTTTGGGCTGTTTTCAAATCATTGGCCCCTTGCAGACAAAACAAGAAACATACATGTGTTCTTTTCTTTGATGCACCTTCCTGACTTTATTAAATTATATTCCTTGTATAATACAGCACACTTGTTAGACAGAGTGCATTTTAAATTTATTGTTTAAACATTTTTCCAGTAGACTTACTGAAGGCAATGAAACAAAATGCATGAACCAATAATGCTAAAACTGCCCATTTCAGAACATTTTCCATCATAAAAGTCTACTTCCACACCCACACTATAAATAGAATGACAGCATCTTGCACAGCTTCTCACACATTTTCAATTTCACTTTTTTTGGGGGGGGGGGGGCAAAGGGTCAAAAACCAGGGACATATTTTAAACATTGCTTGTATAATTTTGTAAAGTTGCTGGAACAAAATGTTGTGTTACCGCCATGCATTTCACTAGTAGGTCTTGAATCCACAACCCTATGTACTACAGTCAGAGCACCATACCACTATGGTGAATCAGCAGCTTCCTGAAAAATAAGAATAATGAAACTTACTGGCTATCATTTAGTGAATTCATTTCTCACTTCTCACCACAGCTCCCAACCTCTTAGCACAAAACACCTGGACAAACAAAGCCAATAATGGGGGAATACAAATTTAGTTCTCACTATAGCTCCCAACTCTTAGCACAAAAAACTGGGGAGGACAAATTCAGTTCTCACTCAACTCTTAGCAGAAAAAACCTGGCGGAATACAAATTCAGTTCTCACTATAGCTCTCAACTAAGCACAAAACACCTGGGGAATACAAATTCAGTTGTCACTATAGCTGTCAACTCTTAGCAGAAAATACCCGGGGGAATACAAATTCACTTCTCACTATAGCTCTCAACTCTTAGCACAAAAAACTGGGCAAAGCTCACAAGTGGTGGTAGTTAGAGACTTTAGGCTCTTTTTAACCTGTACTAAAGGTACAGGGTTTGAGCCTGAGTACCTCTAGCCACCAGGTATATTGAACAGGGGCATACACACACACACACACACACACACACACACACACACACACACACACACACACACACACACACACACACACACACACACACACACACACACACCTTAAGCCAGTTACCTTCTTCTCTCCATTAACCCTCTCAAGACCAGACAGCATTTGCGGCAGCCAGTTGGAATTTAGCCCCATTTGCAAGTACTCCCTCTCGCATAAAAATCTCTGTAACTCCTGCTCGCTCATATAAACAAGTATCCACCATAAAACTCCATTCTCTTGCGTATAGTGCTCTGTTCCTGTTCCCGCCAATGGGAAATGATGAATGAAACTCCTTCACCTCAATTATGACTGTCTGGAAGTGCTGATGGTGCTGACGTAATCATGCACATGATGACGTCATCACTAACAGCGCAAAAATTGAAAAATAAAGGGGAAAAATCTGAAATGAAGGGGCGCCACTCAGGAATCGTGACACCCCTTCATTTGGACCCCAAAACTCGGTAAAAAACGAGTAATTCGGTATGGTTGGGAGGTATGCATCACACAGAAAGGCCTCACTGAGACCAATGACTGACATCAGAGCCATGGCCTTAAGTTGAATGTCAGAGAATGTTTTTTCATCCCCTTTTGGGATGTCAGGCACTACAGGGATATTACAGCACCAAAAATCAGACACCAGTGTGAAAGTGCATATCCACAACCAATTCCACCACAGTCACAGTCACATACCAGTAGGTCAGGTGAACAGTATAATATATGGACTGTGTGAAGAAATGCATAATGATTTTCCAGTCACACTCTACCCCTATATATAGTGGCCCAATTCTCAGTGTAGTCTGAATCTTGACCATGGAACAAGACACGTCTCAGTCTGCCCATACAAAGACATACAGCCAGTAAACCAGCAGACACTGGAGCAGCATGCACAGTCAGATAAAAAAGAGCCATAGCACTTACATCTACCCCCCCTCCATACATAGCCCAAATAACATGTACACAATCCTGATCATCTGTCAACAATGGCCAGACATACACAGACCTCTCCAATGTACAGTTCACCTCAGAATGTACAGGCTCAGGACTGATATCTATGGCCTCTTCCCTGTAACATGTCTGTGGGTCTACTACTACATCACTGGGATGGTAGGAGGAATGAAGGCAAGAAATAATGATACTAAATATGTCTGAGCCTCATAGAGCATGACATCTGAACAAAGCCTGACATCATTTGGGGACAGAGGCACAAACACAGGCATAGACTGGATATATTGTTGTCAGAAATTTAGACAGTTGCTGATGTTGCTGGGTTTGTTGTAGCATATCCTTTATGAGGAATATGACATGAGTAATACCAATGGATTTTAGTATTTACTGACTGCATTCCCCAAAGTCCCTGACTGATCTTCCAAGGGCAACAACTGTCTGGGGAACAGACAAAACATAACAGGTAAACTGTGGTCAATCTGTGGACAACATGCCAATGGAGAGGTATGTCAGAGACACATATCACTGTCAGACATGAAGTCACTCACTAAATGCATGTCCACACAAACCCTGTCAATCTATCAACTCACCATGTGTATAACAGCACTAATGATGACATCGAATCTGTTCATAGTTCTGAAGATATGACCCCCCCATGTTGTTGTGCTGTCTCCAAATATCCTGTCCTGTGAAGTATTCCCAACTACTGTCTGTGAATCTGTAGCCCACCACCTCTGTAATGTCCCTCACACAGGCAAGGAAATGGGCCAAGACCTACATGAAGGACATCCCATTTGTTGGAGCTAGCAGGGGTCCAGGCCCGCAGCACAGAACTATGTGGGCACCTACATAGTTGTATGGCCTTAGCAATACCTGACATCTGCACATCTGCACAAAGGACAGAAAGAAAGTGGACAGCAAACATGATATGCATTAGGATGAATGTCCTGAATTATAGAAGTCTGAAACTGAAATGCATGCCATTACTACATGACAGCAGTCCTCAATGACATGGCCCAAAACATAGTACTCTACAGTTAATATAATAATATCATATTAATATCCAATAGGAGATACATAAAAACAGACAGCTGAAACACCAAGAACAAGATAGTGTAGTACTCAGTATTCCAGCTCTGAATGCAGAGGTGCATGGTTGGAGTACTACAATTGGCAATCTAATTGTACATGGATAAGCAGTGTCAAAAGTACTAATTTCATAATGCAATATGTGTGGAATCATATTTGTCAACCAGTGTACTGTAGCTGGTGTAACATGCAAATGTGAGTGCATATAACATGCGATACTACCCATGTATAAAAAAAAAAAAAAAAATGTGATACTACCCATGTATACCCAAGTGTCCTGTACAGTATAGTCACACCTCTTGCTACTGTAATGAGAGCACATAAATCCTGTTATGTACAGGAAATTAAATAAACGTATCACATGATGTCATTACTCAGCTATTTTATGAGACTGGAATGTGAGCAATGATTACCAGGGCTAATCTATGCTTAGCAGGTTTACACATTGCTTAAATGTGAATGATAACCAGTAGTTAGCTCTGCTAAGCATATTTGTGCAGTGGTAAGTGTCGGTAAGCGAAACCTGCACAGTTTAAGTGCCTATCTGTTTAACCGTGTTTTAGCGCCACATAGCTCCATGCAAACCCACAAACCCGCTTACAACTGCTTAAAAGTGCCTTAATCACTCTGTATCCAGCAGCCCTTCTTCTGGCAAGCAGAAAAAGAATCAGTGGTGCTCAGTCTTGAGCCCAGGATGCTAGCCACCACAGTCACACCAATTTACCACTAGGCCATCTTAGCTGTGAGATGTTACAATGTATTTTACAACATATCATGCAGTACAGTCAGTTTACAATAAGAAAGACACACTGTGCAATCAAGAATGATTATCTACAAATATATACATGAAAAAAGAAATATTTACATATATAGAGAGATAGATAAATATGTGTGAAGATACATAGATATGTATAACAATATATAGATATATAACCAAGAAATACAGACGGGTGTGTGTGTATATTGTATGTGTATATATATATATATATATATATATATATATATATATATATATATATATATATATATATATTTTTTTTTATTTATTTATTTTTTTGCATACATGTCTCTAAATGCCAATACAAACATATGCTGCTGACAAACCACCCATAACTGGGGCATCATGCAGAGCTGGATATAAAAGTACCAATGCCACTCACATCTGCCCCTCCCCAGTCCAAATAATAAGTTAACAGTACGCTGCTATGAAATCATGATAGGCCATACACAATGGCCAGACATATATAATGACCTCTTAGCAAAACAACTACAATGAGTGAAGATAGTAAACAAAAATACAAACAGCAAGTAATTCACACAAGTTCATTTTACTCTGATGTCTTTGCCAAAGCCTTCAAGGAGTAACACATTGCAAGAAATACTTGCCTTAATTAGAACAAGCAATTAACACTTAAGTACATTTAAATACACAGCCTCCAATTACACTCTTCATTTAACCCCTAGGGGATAAAGTATCACATTTAAAAACATACATTGATTCTGTACATAACAAATGTTCTTTTATGACTGTTTGATCAAACCGAGAAACAGACATTTTCCAAAGTAGTACCTTGTAACCCACTACACTTAATTACACACACGCACACACACACACACACACACACACACACACACACACACACACACACACACACACACACACACACACACACACACACACACACACATATATATATATATATATATATATATATACATATATACACTGCCTCCCATTACACTACTCATTTAACCCCCAGGGGATAAAGTATCACATTTAAGAATTTAAATTGATTTTGTAAATAACAAATGTTCTTTCATGACTACTGCACCCATGGTGAGAATTATTAAAATGTACAGCTATAGAATTGTCTTCTTTCTCATCAGTAATATGTCTCACATGTTCTAACAACTTAGTTTCAAAACACTTGTTACTCTCCCCCACATAAAATATGTTACAAAGACATCTAAGATCATCCTCCATACACCAACCTCATGAATGTACAGAGTCCCACATGTTGTCCACCCTTTTCCCTCAGCAGGAATGACAGAACAAAATAATGGTAGACCCTACCTATCAGCCTCCTACTGTATGGCATCTGTACAAAGACTGACATAATTTGGGACAGATGCCCAAAAACATGGCCATACTTGAAATATTGCTGTTATACACTGAGAAAATTGCTGGTGTTACATGGTTTGTTGTAACATATTTTTTCTGAGGGATATAGAGTCTGAAACACAAATGGATGTTAGCAGTTACTGATTGCAATCACCAGAGTATGCTACTGATTTGCCAAAGACAATACCTGTCTATGGAACATAGGCAAACCTCTGGCCATTATGTGGATAGCCCTACAGTTGAGAGCTATGCAGACACAGAACTTTGTCAGACTTAAGTAGCATGTTCAGACAACCCCTGTTAAATAAGCAGTATTCAAAACATAAAACAGCAATACTCACATTCTGCCCCTACGTCTTGAATCTTCCCTACCATTTAGTTGGTTTGTCTCCACATGTCTTGTTCTAAGAAGTATTAGCACACACACCTCCAGGATATCTTCCTCACAGGTAAGGGAAAGGACCAATGCTGACATGGATTACTCCATTACAGGAGTGTGTTGCCATGACATTGGCTTTTGGAACAACTACACAGATGCTCTGCATGCAATCAGCAACTGGGGAATACCATTTGGTGCTCAGGCCATCACATGGTCATGAGCATTACCTACAAAGGACACGCTGTCATTTATTCAAACTACCCCTGTCATAGACAGTCCTTCAGTGCAAAGTTGAAGTAGTGTGAGGAAAAAAAGAAAAGGATATATCTGTGAAAAATCCTGAAAAAAAGGTATGTGAAACAAGTAAGCATATAACTGAATGCAGTAGGTGGTCTATAATAATGGAAGATAGGGGTTTGAAAGCATATGTCTCAACATGACTTGCTGTACTAATGTACTGCTCAACAGCACTGATGGCCATAGCATGCGGATCTGTCTGTAGTGACTAGACCAGCTACTGGGATGTTGTACATATCCATATGTTAACTGTGCATATAAATATGATACACATTTTGTCTTGTAAATATAAGACAACTATACAGAGCATGTGCAGAGTAAAGTACTGTTGCAGAAGTGTGTGTTGAAATGCTTGTGATATAGCGAGGTTATACCATTCAACTGTGCAGTCTTATAAGCACATGTGTGCCTGATATCTGTAGTCACTTACACATAGACTTGTGTTATGTTGGGCAAATCATTGTCAAGTCTGTTAACAATTACACCGTAGCATAATATCCTAGATATGAATGTGGGACATCCTCCAGGTTAGCACTCTAATAGCAAAGCCTACTGTACAATCAACTTACTTATCTATGTATGTAAATAAGTTGTGCATGTTCTACTTGTGTGTAATGTCTGTTTCAGTGCCTACAACAGACATAAATGTTTACAGGTACTTGTTGTTGCATTGCCATGACAATGATATGGGTAGTAAAATAAGCATGATTATCAGGTTGTAATCGGAGAAGTGGGCAGCTGTGTTATGATCCTCTTTTCATGCCTACCACAAATAGCTATCTGAACACTTACATACAGTAGATATCAAGAGTGTACACACCCCAGCTGAAATGCCAGGTTTGTGTACTATACAAATTGAGACCACAGAAAATCTTGTCAAAATGTTTACCACCTTGAATGTGACCCATAACTTGTGAAATTCTATTGACAAACAAATCTTTTAGGGGAGAAAATGTAAACATAAGAAATGTACTATAAACTGACTGCATACATGTGTACACACATAAACCACTACTTGGTTGATATACCTCTTGCATTAATCACAGCATTCTCTTTTTGGTTACACATATGCCATCAATTAACAAGACTCTGATTAACCCCAAATAATGTTCAACTGTCTTCTTCTTTCGGCTTTTCCTGGTCAGGGGTCACCACAGCGGATCACCTGTCCATTCATGATTGGCAGTGGAGTTTTACGATGTCGAGTTGCCAGCCCAGCGTCCAACCTTCCACAGAAGCTCCATAACACTCCTTCTGAAACACAACCACACCACCACAATAGAACAACAGAACAGTTCCTCTACACGACAGCACTAAAAACAGCTCGACTGCTGAGACTTGTGAAACCAATAATAGATTTAATATACATGAAATGTTAAGCGCTTTCACTCACAAACTTTGTGAGCTTCTTCAGAACAACCAATCATTCGTACATACTGTTTAAATACATAAAAAGGTGCCAAACTATTTGATAACAGTCCACTATTCTTAAAGAAACATGATGCCATATGAGGTAGATGTAAAAAGTGACATAAAATTCACACATATATAGACTTCACACATATATAGACATAGTGTTCCTGATATACTTAATAAAAATAATACAAACATATAAAATACAAAAATAATTATACATATTTAATTAATAAATTAATTATTTATCTTCTTCTATCCAACAGTGGTTTAATAAATATGAAATCATTTAATCCAGGGGGGATGTTAGCATCAGTAAGTAATTGCCACCATATTTCCTTACAAGCCAAAACATTTTTAATATCACCCCCCCTAGGGTCAGGGATAATGTTTTCCAAAATACCAAAAGTAAATTTGTGTTCATTTCCATGTTTTTCCACATGCTTAAATAAAGCATTTTTGTTGTCCTTAGTCCTGATACTATATAGGTGGGCATATATCCTCTTCTTGAAACACCGCTCTGTCTTACCTATATAGTATCCTGGACATACCGTGCATTTAGCCAAATATATAACATATCTGGCTGCACAATTTCCTTTAACAAATCTAATCTTAGTTCTATTAATGTTATCCAAAATTAAACCTTCACTTTCATTGATAGTGTGACATTGGTTGCATTGTCCACATTTTGTGGTATGCTTATTCCTATTCTCTGGTCCCCTATTCCTATCACCTTGCTCTAAATATCCTTTGATGTTTTCCCCCATTTTATATACAAAAGATGTTTTCAAACCTAATACCTCTTTGATTTCATCATCCACCAAAAAAATATTCCACATACTGGAAATAATCTCTTTAACATTGTTGGTGTATGGTCCATACACTATTGCGCACGCTCTATTAAAACCATTTGAAATGGATTCTTTCTTAATACCGTTGTTGGGAGCTAAGGCAAAAGGGGTGAATTCCAACATTAATCAATGAAAGTGAAGGTTTAATTTTGGATAACATTAATAGAACTAAGATTAGATTTGTTAAAAGAAATTGTGCAACCAGATACGTTATATATTTGTATGAGTAGGTGCGTGTCCACCTCATGAAAACAGACATGGGATACAAAATGTCAGTTAAAAAGCTGTACATGTTGTACACGTGTAATATTAGCTACTGTGCACTCAAAAGAGTGACATTTCTACAGCTACTGGTTGTTGCACTGCCCTGACACAACCATGGTTAGTGCAATAAGCATGATTATCATTACTAAATTGGAGAGGTGTCCAACTGTGTTATGACTTTGTGGCCATGCCCACTACAAACAACTGATTGAACACATACATGGATATATGGACTCAGCAATACCTTACTTGTCATACCTGCCTCCACCAAAGTAGAGTAATCCCCTTTGCTGGATAGCAGCATTACACAGACTTGATCCCTAATAAGAGAGTATAGCTGGAGTTTTTTGAGTCTGTCCATATAGGGCATATGTCTAAGGCCTAAGATCCTCTTAGTGAGGTATTTTTTGTGGCCTTTCCAGTTGTTGTAGGTGTCCAGTGAGGTACATACCAAATGGGGTGTTGTATTCTATACTAGGTCTAATGAGGGATGAGTAGAGAGGGCTTATGACCGCTTTCTTCCTGGATAAGAAACCTTTTGTAATGAGATGTGCCACATTGAAGGACTTTCTGACTACAGTGGCAATGTGGTTATCAAAGGAGAGGTTGCTGTCAACCTGTGTCACCAGGTCTGTTATCACAACTTCAGTGTTTAGTGGACTACCACCTATGTGGTAGTTCATGGGCACCACATTTTTCCCAAAGGGAATGACAATGCACTTTTTGGCATTGAGCTTAAGGCGATGGTTCTGGCACCATTCACTGGTGTCAGTGAGGCCTTTTTGTAGAATGTCTACATCAGTTGGAGAAACATAATGGCTCCCAGTTTGCAATCATCTGCAAACTTGGTCAGGCAGAGTCCCTTTGTGTTGGCTAGAACTTCAGAGAAGTAGATGCCAAACAGGAGAGGACCTAGGCCCGATCTTTGTGGACTCAGCAAACAGTGTGGGTTCTATCAGTGAGTCAGGTAGCAACCCATCTTATGACGTAGGGGTTTATGCCTTGTTTAGTGAGTCTATCTATGATTCTTGAGTGAGGGATGGTGTCAAAGGCCTTGGCAAGATCTAGGTAGGCTGTGAACTACCTTGTCCTCATCCACAGCTCTGGTGATAGACTTGAAAAAGTCTATCAGGTTGAGCAGGCATGATCTACCTTTCACAAACCTAAACTGCATGGGGTCCAGAGTTTGGAGATTCCCTATGTCCTTATTTATAAGGTCCATGATGATGTGCTTCATAGCCTTACATATCAGACTCAGACAAATAAGGCGGTAGTTCCCAGGGTCTGTAGTCGCTCCCCCTTTGTGGAGTGGGATAACTGTAGTAGTGCATCATTCAGTAGGAATAAAGCCTGAAATGAGGCTGTGATTGAACAGGGTACTCAGGTGTGGTGCCAGTTCACTTTGTAATTCATGTAGAACACAGCCAAGGATATTATCAGGTCCCATGTGTAGCTGTGAAAATAGGGACTTGGCATTCCTCAGGTTTTGTGATAGGCACTTTAGGGGGTGAAAGGGGGGTAAAGTTTGCACTGAACCTGTCAGCCAATATGTTGTCAATATCAGTTGGTTCTGTATATGTAGTGCCATTGTTCTGTAACTCAGAGCTGAATATTGCTATGTCAGTTCTTAACATATCTATAGAATGCCTTTTGGTTGCCTTTAGAATCTGCAGAAATTTTGTTTTTCTAGCTAGCTTTATTGGATTTGATGATGGATCTCAGTTTTTTGCTGAGGCTAACAAGGGAGTTTTTCCAGTCTTGGGAATTCACCCTTTCCTGCAACATTTTTTTTCCTTCTGTTGTAGAGTTTGTTTATGGTGGGGGACCACCAGATTGGCTTCCTTTTTTTTGGAGGAGAGCATCTTGGTTCTGTTTGGTATGGCCCATTCCATGCACTTGTGTTAGTGCTCATACAGTGCATTGCTGTACGATTCAGCAGTCATGCACCTATTTTCCATTTGCATGGGTATCGTGAAGTTAGCCACCTTTGTTTTTAGTTGACCAAAATTGGCTTTGGAGAAGTTTTTTATGGTGGTTTCCTTTGGCGGGGGTGAGGATGGGATGTAGATAGCCATGGTGATTAGCGTGTGGTCAGATATGACCAGGGAGGAGTTGATTATTGGTGTAGAGCAACAGTCACCCATGTTAGTAATGACCAGGTCAAGGATGTTTCTACCCCTGGTGGGGGTAAGAATGAGATGGTCTAGAACATTGGAATTAATGAATTCCAGAAAATGTTGAGCAAGTGTGTTGGTACATGAGTAATTTTCGCAGTTGATGGAGGGGTAGTTAAAGTCTCCCAGTATAAGGGTATTGGGCTGTATCCTAATATTTTCCAGTGTGTTTAGGAATGTGGAGTGGGAGTCTTGGGACATAGTCGGGGATCTATAGAAGGCTACAACCTGGATTGCAGTTTTACCCAGTGTTAGTTATACCTGAAGTATCTCTGATGTGTTAGGTTGGGCTACTAGTCTGGAGGTGTGCATATCCTTTATGAATATGGAGACACCACCACCTTTAGTGCTTCGGTTCAGGTTTAGTGGCCGAAAGGTGTGGTATGAATTATAGCCTGGTAGTGCTGGGGTACTCTCCAGAGCCATGAACCATGTCTCGGTCACTGCACAGATGCCAATGTTCTCCATTTTAAGGAGTGCTTCAAGCAAGTGCATTTTGAGATTTAGACTTCTAGCATTGAGTAGTATAAACCTCAGATTTCATTTGCTTGTAGCTGTTATGGTGGTAATTTTGTCTTCAGGACATTGCCTAAAAAAGCACTATAGGGGAGGTAAGAGCCTTGGCCAGTATCCAGAATCCCTGGGGTGACAGGTGCAGGCCATCTCTGGTGAAGTATCGAGGTCTGTTGATCATGTCATCCCAGACAGATACTGAATCACCTTAGAATGACACCAGAAACTTAGCCAATTGTTGAAGTCAATCATTTTCTGCTTGTACTGTGGCATCATTATGGGTAACAGTAGGATGCTACTCAGAGCTAGGGTCATACCTGCCTGGGCTACAAGATCCAAGAGCTCCTCTATGTCTCTTTGCATGTAGTCAAGGGAGGTATGTCTTAGGTCATTCACATCAACATGGACAATAACAGAGTCATATTTGTACCTGTTGTGGAGTGACCTAAGTGCGTGCGTTATGTGGCAGATCCTGGCACCTGACAGGCAGCTGACAGTAACTTTCTCCTTATTCAACCTAATGAGTGGGACATCAGTGTGCCCTACTATTGAGTCATATATGACTAGTGTATTGGGTAAATTGTTTTGCCTTATGGGCTCTGGTTGAGTGGCACACTGTTTATGTGAGCTATGTGTCTCATGGTTTGTGCTGGGATGTGGTTGTTGTTTGCATTTTTGCATCAGAGGTCTCTGTTGTTTTGGGAAGATTTTTATTGAGAACCTCTGCAAAAGTAGGTGTGTGTTTTGTGTTACTATGTGAGGGTTGTGGTAGTGTAAGTTCTGGAAGGGCTATGTGTTGAATGTGGTGTGGTGCAGGTGTTAACCTTCTCTTCTTGACTGGCTAATCCAGTCTTGGCTGGAGATTGCGTGCATTCCAGTTTGGCTATATATGTGCATCTCTCACAAGTCATAGGACAGGATTCACGAAGCCTCCGTGTAAGAGTTATAACTCTTACACGTGGGCTGCAGTTAAACGGAGTGATGTCAGCATGCTCTGCATATTCATGAGAGCATGCTGAATCACACCTAAGGCTAACACTGTCCGTGTAAGACAGTAGGGGGCGTGTCCGTAGGCCAAGCCCTGTAAGCAGACATGCCCCCAGAAGAGTAAAAGTGCCCAAAGTAAACAGCCACGACAGAGTCCATGGAAATGTGAATAAACACAACACAACACATGCCCCCACAGACTACGAACATAAAATGTACAAATGAACATCTCATAATTTTTTTTTAAATTGTAAAGATGTTTGCCCGTGAGTCTTTCGTTTAGCGGCGTGCCCGTAGCACAGCCACAGTTAGCAGTCAGTGGGAAAGCATATAAGAACTAAATATGCAAAGTAAGCCAAGAAGCAATAGCATAGCAGTAGAGATGTTGGCTGAAGAACAGGCATTCATGGTTCGAGCCCCCACAACACCAAGTTTTATTTGGAGCAAAATAAGCATGAAACAAGTCCCTGACAAACATGTACACATAAAATCACATTTTATGTAAAATGTAATGAAATAGCCCATTTATATTGAAGAAATGTGAGGTAACAAAACAATAAAAAATGCCAGATGTGCCCATAGCTGAGCTACAGTTTAACAGGGTGAGTGCATCTGCCCGTAGGTGAGCAGTGGTTTAATTGGTGCAAAATGAGTGCCCATAGTTGAGCAGTGGTTTAACAGGTGCAAAATGAGTGCCCGTAGCTGAGCAGTAGTTTAACAGGTGCAAAATGAGTGCCCGTAGGTGAGCAGTGGTTTAACACGCTGAAACTATGAGCCCCTAGCTGAGCTGAGCGTAATATGCGTGCTGATAGCCAGATGAGGCTTAAACCAGCGTACCCTGTTTGCGCAGAGCTGCGCACCGCGCAAACAAGCTAACCGACGGGCAACGTTAAGCAAGCCGTATCAAAACTGCCTTTACACAGACACACCCCTCAGCTTGTCTAGACAGTCATAAAAAATAAAAAGTAGTGGCCAGGTTCGAACCCAGGATACTATACACCATAGTCAAGGTACTGAACCACTAAGCCATGACAGCAGTACCTAGAAATGCAATAATAGCAAATATATAGGAATGAATACAAACTGGAGCATGACAATGCAGGTTTAGTGAAGTTGATACAATTCCAAAATGGCCAATCACAGATATGTGCGGGAAAAACGGCTATATAAGCCCCATAGGCGGGAATACACAGCATAAACGATTGTAGAACTGACTTGCAGCCAGAATGACAGGAGTAGGTGAGGGTAGTTGCTTTCGAGCACAGAGGTGGGGCATTGAGGAGTCCAGGTACATGGTCTGGCTCCTAGTCCACAATCATGAGGCCCAACTCATGCAGGGCCAGGTCCTGTGGGGAGCATATAGGGCTGAGGCGTGGGACCGGTTGGCTCATGATCTCACCAGTGCCACAGGGATTCCAAGGACTGGTGAGCAGGTCCGTCACCACCATGCAGACCTGAAGAGATGCAAGCAGGACCAATTGAACCTTTGGATCCAGGAGGCCCGGCAAATGCCCAACGCCCCACTGCTGAGTAAGTTACATTTAATTATGTATGTAAGAAATTAAACTAGCTGATATTATGGAGATGTGTATTCCAATATTACTTCATTTACATTATAGCTGCAGGTGTCCGTTCTGCAAACCGCAGAGCCTATGGCGATAGGCTGGTGGTTGCGCCACCAGGCAGGTCAGTAATCCACTCCCAGTAACTGTAAAGAAATATAAAAGTATGACAGTTAGCAAAAGAGTGCAGTGTAGTCACTAAGTAATAAAATGTGCAAGTAACAGTGTAAAAGTGTTTGCAAGTATTGCTTGATTACAAAAGTGTGTTGCAGTCTGTAATCCAAACAGAAAAATGAAAATGTCTGAAATAAATTCTGAAATAAAGATGCCCCACCTGTAAGAAAATAGTACACAACCTGCAGCAGGCTGAAAAGTACAGCTGCAGAAGATGATCAAATCACATGTGTGAAATATATCCCTGTTGAAATACTGAAACATGACAGAAGTGAGACTGCTGGAAAGGATTGTAATAACTACAGGTAAAACATGTCAATAAAGCCTAGAAGTAAGTACCATCCTGAATAGTAAAATGAAAAAAGTGAGAGAGTGTGAGAAAGTGTCATGAATCCAGCAATACCCTGCGCCAACACGTACGCAAACTTGGTCATGCTCCACTGGGAGCGTACCTTCTTGTTTAATAATGATTGGTTTAAGAAGGTCAGTTTGTATAAAAGATTTGTGGACGACATACTGTTGTTTTGGCATGGGAGTAATGCTGAACTCCTGTCTTTCGTGGAGTATATGGAATCTACCACAGGATTTCTGAAGTTCACAGTTAGTTCATCCACAGATAGTATAGATTTTCTTGATTTAACTATATACAGAGGACAACAAGGGAATTTAGAAACTACTGTATATAGGAAAGAGTGTTGGAGGAACAGCTTGTTACAATACAATAGCATGCACACAAGATTTGTGTTCGATAGTATAGTGAAGAGTCAATTCACTAGAGTTAGAAGATTATGTAAAACAGAGACAGAACTACATAAACAGAATCAGTTCCTATCGGAATGCTTTGCTGAGAGGGGTTATGATAGACATAAAACAGAACTAATCAGAGACTCTGTCTTATTTGGCAAGAGAACACAACGAAGTGATACTAGAACACACAGTCATTTGAGTGTTGAAAGGAAGACTTTTGATAACACCAAAGTGAGGTTAAATCTGAGATATACTAGTGACATTAAACATATCAGAAACATCATAAGCAAGAACTGGCACATTCTATTGACGGACCAACGTATCATGAAGTTAGTAGGTCCAACACCCTCCTACATTTATTGTAATAGCAAGAACCTTAGGAGATTACTCTGTATAGAACCCAGTCAGACTATTAGACCAAAGACAGACAAGGGAGATGCTCTTGGCACATTTCCTTGTCAGAGATGCAATATTTGTAGGTACATTACACTGGAGCAGTTGTTTATACATCCCACCCTGTCTTACAGTTTTGAACCACATTTTAAAGCAACATGTGAGGACAGGAATCTAATTTATCTTGCCAATTGTGTAATGTGTAGTGCTTTCTATGTCGGAATGACGACCAGATCATTGAAGGAAAGGGTACAAGAACATGTTAATGAGATCTTGAAGAGTGACATGAAGAATGCCCTAGTGAAACATATTACAACTAATAGGGGACATTCTTTTGTATTCAGGGTTCTACAGAAGATTACACCTAATAAGAGGGAGGGAGACATTTTTAACGACCTAGAACAAGTGGAATTAAGTTGGATTTTCAAACTCAAAGCTCAGTATGAGCCAGGATTAAATCAATATGTGAGCATTAGGGCTCCCTTGAAGGCACGTACACTCAAGTAAGCAGCATTTTATATAGAGTTCTCTTTCTGAGATGTAGATCCAGGTCTATATTTTTCAGTTAAGCTATATTCCAGCAAGCTTCACATACTCATAGTTCTAGTACACATGCATATACAGTTCAGTAATGGGTTATGCAATAGGACAAATCATCAGTACTCTATTATATATACATAGATATATATTTTAATGAATATACGTGTATATATATATATATATGTTTTGATAATAATTTTTACGTCCTTCCTTTACCTAGGTAGTGTCAAGATCGTAATCGAGCTACTACTGGCATCTTTGACAGGCTCATGGTTAGTTCTTTGTTATTTGATTTCTGAAGATACTTAGGTTAGTGACCCATCGACAGATTTATGAAGTGGCCTGCAGTCGTTTTAGTAGACTGTGGATAATTTTTTCCATCAGCCAGCTATATCTAATACATCATGTGACCATTTCAGTTGGTTTCACTTATCAGATTGGATATGTCCGATTAAAGAATACTTTGTTTTATCCATTTATTGTGGTGGTCCGTTCCAGTTTGTCTACAGTATACTTGGATTTGTTGTTTTGGAGCAGACCTTTGGGCAACAGCGTCTCCTTGTTGCTACATATTTCCTTCTATTTTTGAGTCGCTGCAGCCACACGATGGAGACTCCTTTAGTGGAGTTAGATTATGTACCGGAGAGAGTTAACCTGAAGAGGAGATGGGAAACTCTGATGGACAAGAGAGGTAATCCGTTCCTGTCTATGGAATTGTCCAAAACAGATATGGAGAATAACCATATAAATGCTGACAATGTACATGATTTTAATGTAAGTCTTAAAGAATTGGAGAATATGCTATATAAACTACAGAGACTAACATGGCAGAGAAGGCACTTTGAAGCATGTTTACACTTCAAATTAGTGCCGAGAGGTATGAGGGTTTTCTGCATGCCTACCTATGGCAACAGCCATCCGGACTTATTAAGAAGGTGGCAGCAGATGAACCTAGAATTAAGTTATGGGTATATGAAGCTGCTCATAGAATATTTTACTCCCTTGGAAGATGATTTGAAAAATAAAGCCGAAATGCTATATAAAGACATTACAGAGAAATTTAAAGGGGCAATGTTCGAGCAACGGATAGATTCCATACTTAATCAAACCTCTGCCTATGGACAGAGGTTGCAACAGATTAAGATGCGCAAGTTGCAACGTGACCATTTTGACTTTACTAATAGCCAAGTCTTTGTTTGGCCTAGAAATAGGAGAGACAATGAATCAGTACCATACACCAATCGTAATGTGAGTGATACAAACAGTAGTCAAGTTGGCGTTTCCCCTTTAACTGAGGCAGCTACTACAACGGATGTTCCGATTTCATCCACGGAAGCTCCGTCTCTGTTTATGACAGAGGCAGACAACACACCACCGCCTAACCAGCTGGCACTTCCGCGCTCAAATGTACAGAATCCAGGGGCTAAACCGAAGATAGCCCAAAGTAATATTGAGCGTTTTTTACCGCTCCCTGTACAACAACAGCACTTTGCAAGAGGCAGGTCCAACAGCAGAGGGAGAATAAAGAGGAAAGACTCGGGAGAACAGCAGTTCCAGAGAGGGAGAGTAAGGAATTGAAGAACTTGACGGTTAATCTTTCCAACTATACATTGACCTCCACCGATGAAGCTCTATTGAACCGTGGTTTAAACTATATTCCAGCCCAGGTGAGTAATCTGCCTGAACTGTTGACTGACTTAAGACTCTTCATACGAAGTTTATCTCTGCAGTTATTTTTTAATCAGCAGAGCAGCCCAGTAGACTCGATAGACAATAACATGAATAACAAACTTAATTTTAGAAAGAAGAGCGTGTTTACACCTGCACCATCACCAGTAGCAGAATGCTTTTTGAAGAGCTGCGAGAATGACTTTTACAGATATTTTTATGATCACAAGCATAGTGCTCCCTTTTTCAATACTTACACCAAAGAATGGGACAGTATTTATTCTTTAAAACATGCATGTGATTTAATTGTGAAGCCTGCAGATAAAGGAGGCGCCATAGTTTTGTTAGATACAGACGTCTATGTTAAGAGCATGTTAGAGTTACTGAATGAAGCAGCCACTTATAAACCCATCACTCATATGGAGTTTGAAAAGGTTGTGTATGATGTACATCAAGAACTATATGAATTTGTGATGTGCAGACAAATTGACTATGAGCTATACCAATATTTTTTTGTTGAGAAACCCAGAATACCTTACATCAAAGGGCTGCCCAAAATACACAAGGGCATTTTTCCACCGCCCATGAGACCCATAGTTGTGGGACAGGGTTGGGCTACAGAGACTTTATCTGCATATTTAGAAAAAAGATTAAGACCCTTAGTCTCTGAGACTAGTTATATTCTCAAGGACACTTATGATTTGCTAGAGAGCTTTGAAAAATACTCCACAGATTTAGACAGAGTTCAGGTGTTTGTGACTCTGGACGTGAAAAATCTTTTTACTTCCATACCGAATGATTTCGGTCTGGAAGCATTGAGGTGTATTATGCACACAAGCAAGAAGTTCAGTAATAATGATGAGATTCTGTTATGCGCCATTATGGAACTCATATTGACGCACAATGTATTTAAGTTCAGAGACCAGCTTTATTTACAGCAGTGGGGGGTTGCCATGGGCACCTCCTGCGCCAACACGTACGCAAACTTGGTCATGCTCCACTGGGAGCGTACCTTCTTGTTTAATAATGATTGGTTTAAGAAGGTCAATCTGTATAAAAGATTTGTGGATGACATACTGTTGTTTTGGCATGGGAGTAATGCTGAACTCCTGTCTTTCGTGGAGTATATGGAATCTACCACAGGATTTCTGAAGTTCACAGTTAGTTCATCCACAGATAGTATAGACTTTCTTGATTTAACTATATACAGAGGACAACAAGGGAATTTAGAAACTACTGTATATAGGAAAGAGTGTTGGAGGAACAGCTTGTTACAATACAATAGCATGCACCCAAGATTTGTGTTCGATAGTATAGTGAAGAGTCAATTCACTAGAGTTAGAAGATTATGTAAAACAGAGACAGAACTACATAAACAGAATCAGTTCCTATCGGAATGCTTTGCTGAGAGGGGTTATGATAGACATAAAACAGAACTAATCAGAGACTCTGTCTTATTTGGCAAGAGAACACAACGAAGTGATACTAGAACACACAGTCATTTGAGTGTTGAAAGGAAGACTTTTGATAACACCAACGTGAGGTTAAATCTGAGATATACTAGTGACATTAAACATATCAGAAACATCATAAGCAAGAACTGGCACATTCTATTGACGGACCAACATATCATGAAGTTAGTAGGTCCAACACCCTCCTACATTTATCGTAATAGCAAGAACCTTAGCAGATTACTCTGTATAGAACCCAGTCAGACTATTAGACCAAAGACAGACAAGGGAGATGCTCTTGGCACATTTCCTTGTCAGAGATGCAATATTTGTAGGTACATTACACTGGAGCAGTTGTTTATACATCCCACTCTGTCTTACAGTTTTGAACCACATTTTAAAGCAACATGTGAGGACAGGAATCTAATTTATCTTGCCAATTGTGTAATGTGTAGTGCTTTCTATGTCGGAATGACGACCAGATCATTGAAGGAAAGGGTACAAGAACATGTTAATGAGATCTTGAAGAGCGACATGAAGAATGCCCTAGTGAAACATATTACAACTAATAGGGGACATACTTTTGTATTCAGGGTTCTACAGAAGATTACACCTAATAAGAGGGAGGGAGACATTTTTAACGACCTAGAACAAGTGGAATTAAGTTGGATTTTCAAACTCAAAGCTCAGTATGAGCCAGGATTAAATCAATATGTGAGCATTAGGGCTCCCTTGAAGGCACGTACACTCAAGTAAGCAGCATTTTATATAGAGTTCTCTTTCTGAGATGTAGATCCAGGTCTATATTTTTCAGTTAAGCTATATTCCAGCAAGCTTCACATACTCATAGTTCTAGTACACATGCATATACAGTTCAGTAATGGGTTATGCAATAGGACAAATCATCAGTACTCTATTATATATACATAGATATATATTTTAATGAATATACGTGTATATATATATGTTTTGATAATAATTTTTACACCCTTCCTTTACCTAGGTAGTGTCAAGATCGTAATCGAGCTACTACTGGCATCTTTGACAGGCTCATGGTTAGTTCTTTGTTATTTGATTTCTGAAGATACTTAGGTTAGTGACCCATCGACAGATTTATGAAGTGGCCTGCAGTCGTTTTAGTAGACTGTGGATAATTTTTTCCATCAGCCAGCTATATCTAATACATCATGTGACCATTTCAGTTGGTTTCACTTATCAGATTGGATATGTCCGATTAAAGAATACTTTGTTTTATCCATTTATTGTGGTGGTCCGTTCCAGTTTGTCTACAGTATACTTGGATTTGTTGTTTTGGAGCAGACCTTTGGGCAACAGCGTCTCCTTGTTGCTACATATTTCCTTCTATTTTGAGTCGCTGCAGCCACGATGGAGACTCCTTTAGTGGAGTTAGATTATGTACGGAGAGAGTTAACCTGAAGAGGAGATGGGAAACTCTGATGGACAAGAGAGGTAATCCGTTCCTGTCTATGGAATTGTCCAAAACAGATATGGAGAATAACCATATAAATGCTGACAATGTACATGATTTTAATGTAAGTCTTAAAGAATTGGAGAATATGCTATATAAACTACAGAGACTAACATGGCAGAAGGCACTTTGAAGCATGTTTACACTTCAAATTAGTGCCGAGAGGTATGAGGGTTCTCTGCATGCCTACCTATGGCAACAGCCATCCGGACTTATTAAGAAGGTGGCAGCAGATGAACCTAGAATTAAGTTATGGGTATATGAAGCTGCTCATAGAATATTTTACTCCTTGGAAGATGATTTGAAAAATAAAGCCGAAATGCTATATAAAGACATTACAGAGAAATTTAAAGGGGCAATGTTCGAAAGCGGATAGATTCCATACTTAATCAAACCTCTGCCTATGGACAGAGGTTGCAACAGATTAAGATCTGAAGTGCAACGTGACCATTTTGACTTTACTAATAGCCAAGTCTTTGTTTGGCCTAGAAATAGGAGAGACAATGAATCAGTACCATACACCAATCGTAATGTGAGTGATACAAACAGTAGTCAAGTTGGCGTTTCCCCTTTAACTGAGGCAGCTACTACAACGGATGTTCCGATTTCATCCACGGAAGCTCCGTCTCTGTTTATGACAGAGGCAGACAACACACCACCGCCTAACCAGCTGGCACTTCCGCGCTCAAATGTACAGAATCCAGGGGCTAAACCGAAGATAGCCCAAAGTAATATTGAGCGTTTTTTACCGCTCCCTGTACAACAACAGCACTTTGCAAGAGGCAGGTCCAACAGCAGAGGGAGAATAAAGAGGAAAGACTCGGGAGAACAGCAGTTCCAGAGAGGAGAGTAAGGAATTGAAGAACTTGACGGTTAATCTTTCCAACTATACATTGACCTCCACCGATGAAGCTCTATTGAACCGTGGTTTAAACTATATTCCAGCCCAGGTGAGTAATCTGCCTGAACTGTTGACTGACTTAAGACTCTTCATACGAAGTTTATCTCTGCAGTTATTTTTTAATCAGCAGAGCAGCCCAGTAGACTCGATAGACAATAACATGAATAACAAACTTAATTTTAGAAAGAAGAGCGTGTTTACACCTGCACCATCACCAGTAGCAGAATGCTTTTTGAAGAGCTGCGAGAATGACTTTTACAGATATTTTTATGATCACAAGCATAGTGCTCCCTTTTTCAATACTTACACCAAAGAATGGGACAGTATTTATTCTTTAAAACATGCATGTGATTTAATTGTGAAGCCTGCAGATAAAGGAGGCGCCATAGTTTTGTTAGATACAGACGTCTATGTTAAGAGCATGTTAGAGTTACTGAATGAAGCAGCCACTTATAAACCCATCACTCATATGGAGTTTGAAAAGGTTGTGTATGATGTACATCAAGAACTATATGAATTTGTGATGTGCAGACAAATTGACTATGAGCTATACCAATATTTTTTTTGAGAAACCCAGAATACCTTACATCAAAGGGCTGCCCAAAATACACAAGGGCATTTTTCCACCGCCCATGAGACCCATAGTTGTGGGACAGGGTTGGGCTACAGAGACTTTATCTGCATATTTAGAAAAAAGATTAAGACCCTTAGTCTCTGAGACTAGTTATATTCTCAAGGACACTTATGATTTGCTAGAGAGCTTTGAAAAATACTCCACAGATTTAGACAGAGTTCAGGTGTTTGTGACTCTGGACGTGAAAAATCTTTTTACTTCCATACCGAATGATTTCGGTCTGGAAGCATTGAGGTGTATTATGCACACAAGCAAGAAGTTCAGTAATAATGATGAGATTCTGTTATGCCATTATGGAACTCATATTGACGCACAATGTATTTAAGTTCAGAGACCAGCTTTATTTACAGCAGTGGGGGTTGCCATGGGCACCTCCTGCGCCAACATCTGTCAAACTTGGTCATGCTCCACTGGGCGTACCTTCTTGTTTAATAATGATTGGTTTAAGAAGGTCAATCTGTATAAGATTTGTGGATGACATACTGTTGTTTTGGCATGGGAGTAATGCTGAACTCCTGTCTTCGTGGAGTATATGGAATCTACCACAGGATTTCTGAAGTTCACAGTTAGTTCATCCACAGATAGTATAGACTTTCTTGATTTAACTATATACAGAGGACAACAAGGGAATTTAGAAACTACTGTATATAGGAAAGAGTGTTGGAGGAACAGCTTGTTACAATACAATAGCATGCACCCAAGATTTGTGTTCGATAGTATAGTGAAGAGTCAATTCACTAGAGTTAGAAGATTATGTAAAACAGAGACAGAACTACATAAACAGAATCAGTTCCTATCGAATGTTTTGCTGAGAGGGGTTATGATAGACATAAAACAGAACTAATCAGAGACTCTGTCTTATTTGGCAAGAGAACACAACGAAGTGATACTAGAACACACAGTCATTTGAGTGTTGAAAGGAAGACTTTTGATAACACCAACGTGAGGTTAAATCTGAGATATACTAGTGACATTAAACATATCAGAAACATCATAAGCAAGAACTGGCACATTCTATTGACGGACCAACATATCATGAAGTTAGTAGGTCCAACACCCTCCTACATTTTATCGTAATAGCAAGAACCTTAGCAGATTACTCTGTATAGAACCCAGTCAGACTATTAGACCAAAGACAGACAAGGGAGATGCTCTTGGCACATTTCCTTGTCAGAGATGCAATATTTGTAGGTACATTACACTGGAGCAGTTGTTTATACATCCCACTCTGTCTTACAGTTTTGAACCACATTTTAAAGCAACATGTGAGGACAGGAATCTAATTTATCTTGCCAATTGTGTAATGTGTAGTGCTTTCTATGTCGGAATGACGACCAGATCATTGAAGGAAAGGGTACAAGAACATGTTAATGAGATCTTGAAGAGCGACATGAAGAATGCCCTAGTGAAACATATTACAACTAATAGGGGACATACTTTTGTATTCAGGGTTCTACAGAAGATTACACCTAATAAGAGGGAGGGAGACATTTTAACGACCTAGAACAAGTGGAATTAAGTTGGATTTTCAAACTCAAAGCTCAGTATGAGCCAGGATTAAATCAATATGTGAGCATTAGGGCTCCCTTGAAGGCACGTACACTCAAGTAAGCAGCATTTTATATAGAGTTCTCTTTCTGAGATGTAGATCCAGGTCTATATTTTTCAGTTAAGCTATATTCCAGCAAGCTTCACATACTCATAGTTCTAGTACACATGCATATACAGTTCAGTAATGGGTTATGCAATAGGACAAATCATCAGTACTCTATTATATATACATAGATATATATTTTAATGAATATCGTGTATATATATATGTTTTGATAATAATTTTTACACCCTTCCTTTACCTAGGTAGTGTCAAGATCGTAATCGAGCTACTACTGGCATCTTTGACAGGCTCATGGTTAGTTCTTTGTTATTTGATTTCTGAAGATACTTAGGTTAGTGACCCATCGACAGATTTATGAAGTGGCCTGCAGTCGTTTTAGTAGACTGTGGATAATTTTTTCCATCAGCCAGCTATATCTAATACATCATGTGACCATTTCAGTTGGTTTCACTTATCAGATTGGATATGTCCGATTAAAGAATACTTTGTTTTATCCATTTATTGTGGTGGTCCGTTCCAGTTTGTCTACAGTATACTTGGATTTGTTGTTTTGGAGCAGACCTTTGGGCAACAGCGTCTCCTTGTTGCTACATATTTCCTTCTATTTTTGAGTCGCTGCAGCCACACGATGGAGACTCCTTTAGTGGAGTTAGATTATGTACCGGAGAGAGTTAACCTGAAGAGGAGATGGGAAACTCTGATGGACAAGAGAGGTAATCCGTTCCTGTCTATGGAATTGTCCAAAACAGATATGGAGAATAACCATATAAATGCTGACAATGTACATGATTTTAATGTAAGTCTTAAAGAATTGGAGAATATGCTATATAAACTACAGAGACTAACATGGCAGAGAAGGCACTTTGAAGCATGTTTACACTTCAAATTAGTGCCGAGAGGTATGAGGGTTCTCTGCATGCCTACCTATGGCAACAGCCATCCGGACTTATTAAGAAGGTGGCAGCAGATGAACCTAGAGTTAAGTTATGGGTATATGAAGCTGCTCATAGAATATTTTACTCCCTTGGAAGATGATTTGAAAAATAAAGCCGAAATGCTATATAAAGACATTACAGAGAAATTTAAAGGGGCAATGTTCGAGCAACGGATAGATTCCATACTTAATCAAACCTCTGCCTATGGAGAGAGGTTGCAACAGATTAAGATGCGCAAGTTGCAACGTGACCATTTTGACTTTACTAATAGCCAAGTCTTTGTTTGGCCTAGAAATAGGAGAGACAATGAATCAGTACCATACACCAATCGTAATGTGAGTGATACAAACAGTAGTCAAGTTGGCATTTCCCCTTTAACTGAGGCAGCTACTACAACGGATGTTCCGATTTCATCCACGGAAGCTCCGTCTCTGTTTATGACAGAGGCAGACAACACGCCACCGCCTAACCAGCTGGCACTTCCGCGCTCAAATGTACAGAATCCAGGGGCTAAACCGAAGATAGCCCAAAGTAATATTGAGCGTTTTTTACCGCTCCCTGTACAACAACAGCACTTTGCAAGAGGCAGGTCCAACAGCAGAGGGAGAATGAAGAGGAAATACTCGGGAGAACAGCAGTTCCAGAGAGGGAGAGTAAGGAATTGAAGAACTTGATGGTTAATCTTTCCAACTATACATTGACCTCCACCGATGAAGCTCTATTGAACCGTGGTTTAAACTATATTCCAGCCCAGGTGAGTAATCTGCCTGAACTGTTGACTGACTTAAGACTCTTCATACGAAGTTTATCTCTGCAGTTATTTTTTAATCAGCAGAGCAGCCCAGTAGACTCGATAGACAATAACACGAATAACAAACTTAATTTTAGAAAGAAGAGCGTGTTTACACCTGCACCATCACCAGTAGCAGAATGCTTTTTGAAGAGCTGCGAGAATGACTTTACAGATATTTTTATGATCACAAGCATAGTGCTCCCTTTTTCAATACTTACACCAAAGAATGGGACAGTATTTATTCTTTAAAACATGCATGTGATTTAATTGTGAAGCCTGCAGATAAAGGAGGCATAGTTTTGTTAGATACAGGCGTCTATGTTAAGAGCATGTTAGAGTTACTGAATGAAGCAGCCACTTATAAACCCATCACTCATATGGAGTTTGAAAAGGTTGTGTATGATGTACATCAAGAACTATATGAATTTGTGATGTGCAGACAAATTGACTATGAGCTATACCAATATTTTTTTGTTGAGAAACCCAGAATACCTTACATCAAAGGGCTGCCCAAAATACAAGGCATTTTTCCACCGCCCATCAGACCCATAGTTGTGGGACAGGGTTGGGCTACAGGGACTTTATCTGCATATTTAGAAAAAAGATTAAGACCCTTAGTCTCTGAGACTAGTTCTATTCTCAAGGACACTTATGATTTGCTAGAGAGCTTTGAAAAATACTCCACAGATTTAGACAGAGTTCAGGTGTTTGTGACTCTGGACGTGAAAAATCTTTTTACTTCCATACCGAATGATTTCGGTCTGGAAGCATTGAGGTGTATTATGCACACAAGTAAGAAGTTCAGTAATAATGATGAGATTCTGTTATCGCCATTATGGAACTCATATTGACGACAATGTATTTAAGTTCAGAGACCAGCTTTATTTACAGCAGTGGGGGTTGCCATGGGCACCCCTATGCATGTCTGTAAACTTGGTCATGCTCCACTGGGAGCGTACCTTCTTGTTTAATAATGATTGGTTTAAGAAGGTCAGTCTGTATAAAAGATTTGTGGACGACATACTGTTGTTTTGGCATGGGAGTAATGCTGAACTCCTGTCTTTCGTGGAGTATATGGAATCTACCACAGGATTTCTGAAGTTCACAGTTAGTTCATCCACAGATAGTATAGACTTTCTTGATTTAACTATATACAGAGGACAACAAGGGAATTTAGAAACTACTGTATATAGGAAAGAGTGTTGGAGGAACAGCTTGTTACAATACAATAGCATGCACCCAAGATTTGTGTTCGATAGTATAGTGAAGAGTCAATTCACTAGAGTTAGAAGATTATGTAAAACAGAGACAGAACTACATAAACAGAATCAGTTTCTATCAGAATGTTTTGCTGAGAGGGGTTATGATAGACATAAAACAGAACTAATCAGAGACTCTGTCTTATTTGGCAAGAGAACACAACGAAGTGATACTAGAACACACAGTCATTTGAGGGTTGAAAGGAAGACTTTTGATAACACCAAAGTGAGGTTAAATCTGAGATATACTAGTGACATTAAACATATCAGAAACATCATAAGCAAGAACTGGCATATCCTATTGACGGACCAACGTATCATGAAGTTAGTAGGTCCAACACCCTCCTACATTTATCGTAATAGCAAGAACCTTAGGAGATTACTCTGTATAGAACCCAGTCAGACCATTAGACCAAAGACACACAAGGGAGATGCTCTTGGCACATTTCCTTGTCAGAGATGTAATATTTGTAGGTACATTACACTGGAGCAGCTGTTTATACATCCTACCCTGTCTTATAGTTTTGAACCACATTTTAAAGCAACATGTGAGGACAGGAATCTAATTTATCTTGCCAATTGTGTAATGTATACTGCTTTCTATGTCGGAATGACGACTAGATCATTGAAGGAAAGGGTACAAGAACATGTTAATGATATCTTGAAGAGCGACATGAAGAATGCCCTAGTGAAACATATTACAACTAACAGGGGACATTCTTTTGCATTCAGGGTTCTACAGAAGATTACACCTAACAAGAGGGAGGGAGACATTTTTAATGATCTAGAACAAGTGGAATTAAGTTGGATTTTCAAACTCAAAGCTCAGCATGAGCCAGGATTAAATCAATATGTGAGCATCAGGGCTCCCTTGAAGGCACGTACACTCAAGTAAGCAGTATTTTATATAGAGTTGTCTTTCTGAGATGTGGATCCAGGTCTATAGTTTCTCAGTTAAGCTATATTCCAGCAAGCTTCACATACTCATAGTTCTAGTACACATCCACATACACTTCAGTAATGGGTTATGCAATAGGACAAATCATCAGTACTCTATTATATATACATAGATATATATTTTAATGAATACACGTGTATATATATATGTTTTGATAATAATTTTTACGTCCTTCCTTTACCTAGGTAGTGTCAAGATCGTGATCGAGCTACTACTGGCATCTTTGACAGGCTCATGGTTAGTTCTTTGTTATTTGATTTCTGAAGATACTTAGGTTAGTGACCCATCGACAGATTTATGAAGTGGCCTGCAGTCGTTTTAGTAGACTGTGGATAATTTTTTCCATCAGCCAGCTATATCTAATACATCATGTGACCATTTCAGTTGGTTTCACTTATCAGATTGGATATGTCCGATTAAAGAATACTTTGTTTTATCCATTTATTGTGGTGGTCCGTTCCAGTTTGTCTACAGTATACAGTAGTAATAACCCCTGAATAAAGTATACTGCAGTCAGTACAGAATGAAATGCATGTGAGAAGCAAAACCAAACAGCGAAATCTGTTCAAAGTGTTGCTGCATCTGGAATGTGTATCCCAAAATCTGGATATGTTGCTCTCAGTCTGCAATATGCAGAAAGTATGATTGTCTGATATACCAAACATCCACACTTGTCTATAGCTATATAAAGCAAATGTAGCAGGATGATGTAGCTGAACAAAGCTAGATATGAATGTGTATAAAGAACAATAAAATGTATATTGATGTAGCAGTAACAGTCCTATCACCAAGTTGAAGTAGTTATCATATAGGAAACTGTAGTTAGAACAGTAGTGTGTATATATGTGCAGCATATGTAATGGTATTCGATGGTGTTAATATTATTTTCTTCACCCCACCCTATAAACACATATAACCCAATCCAGCAATACAGTAGTAATTACCCCTGAATAAAGTATACTGCAGTCAAGACAGAATGAAATGCATGTGAGAATCAAAACCAAACAGCGAAATCTGTTCAAAGTGTTGCTGCATCTGGAATGTGTATCCCAAAATCTGGATATGTTGCTCTCAGTCTGCAATATGCAGATAGTATGATTGTCTGATATACCAAACATTCACACTTGTCTATAGCTATATAAAGCAAATGTAGCAGGATGATGTAGCTGAACAAAGCTAGATATGAATGTGTATGAAGAACAATAAAATGTATATTGATGTAGCAGTAACAGTCCTATCACCAAGTTGAAGTAGTTATCATATAGGAATCTGTAGTTAGAACAGTAGTGTGTATATATGTGCAGCTATTAGAAATGTACAGCATATGTATTGGTATTCGAAGGTGTTAATATTATTTTCTTCACCCCACCCTATAACCACATATAACCCATTCCACGTGAAAATGGTATGTGCAATCACAATTAACACCCCTGGACATTTGTCCTGTTGGGTCATATATATTTGCATGTCCGTTGATGCATCTGCCCTGTTCATACATCCAAACCTGATGGCCTGTTGCCATCAATCAACCCTGCATGTTATTGGACTGTGTATTGCTGTTCAAATTATGCATGTGTTATGCTTGCTGTTCAATGGTGTGAATATCTGGATGTTTGGTTAATGGGAATACTAATGCATGCTGTTACAACTAATTGTGAATGGTATTATATGTCACTAACCCAAACTGTCATGACATAATGCAAAACACAGGACGACAGGGAAGGCGGGTTCCAGCGGACCCACCTCTCCCACCTCAGCTGGCGAGTGCACCTGGCACTAGTGCCCAGTCTGGACCCTCCTCCGATGGCCCTGTGCCACCTGCGGGTGGAAGGGCTGCAGGGGATGGGGCTCGTCCCCCCTCTGCAAGTGTGGCCGGAGGAGAACCACCACTCACCCTCCGTAGTGTCCGGACTGTGGTGTGTAGGGAGATCCAGGACTCTGTTCTTGGGCCCCTACGCCAGCTTGAGGCACAGGTGGCACAACTTACGGGCATGCCTGTTGCCCGGCCTACACAGCCCCCAGCACAGCCCCATCCTGGGCAGTGAAGGAACAGTGGCAACTGCCTATGGGTGGGGATATCAGTTCCACTGTTGCCATCTGTGGGCTCATGGGCTCTGGATATCCAAACCTCCGTACCCGTCAATTGTGTAAACCCCCACACGTGTCATACACCACCCCTGTATGCGTCTTGTTTGTCTTGTCTGTTGACCTACCCAACCTACCTCCCCAGCTATACCGACTTCCTTCACCTGACATACCACTCTCACCTGAAAAAAAAAAAAAAGGGCACTCTGTACCCACAAAAAAATTATGCCCCATACATAGCTGCCCATTCCGCACATGTCTGCTGGACATGGAAACTATCAATTACAATTGGCTGTACAACAAGTATTATTGTTGTCCTGACACCTCTCTCAGTGGTGGAAGGTTTCAAATGTCACACCAAATTACATACATATGCACAGCTGTTGCTGATGAAGAAATGGGCAGCTATGGGCCTTACCTACATCCCTCCTGCAAATCCCAAGCTTGTTTCCTTACTGTCTTACCCTCTTTGTGACCCCTTTTTCACCACTTTCCTGTCTCCCCATTTTCATTTCTTTCAAAGAAAATAGTGCGGGTGTGCGCCAGAGTAAGCACTGTTAAGCGGTTGTAAGCAGGTGTGCGCGTGTGTGCGTGGAGCTAAATGCCAGTGCGCATGCGTGAGCTCTGCGCAAACCAGCACTAACCCGGTTACAACTGCTTAAAAGTGCCTTAGTCACTCTGATTGACAGGTCCTGTAGTCAGTTCAAAAGCAAAATAAAATCCCACTGTCAGTCCCGAACCCAGGACCTTGGAAACAGTAGTCTGTATGACCTACCACTAAGCCATGACTCGTATACAAGAACATTGTGCTAAAATAAATATAACATGTAATAGTAGGGATGAATGTAAAGGGAATATAAGATGTGTAGTACACAAAGCATGTCATTTAGAATTACTGTCAAAACTAGTGGATTCCCATAATAGTAGTGTGTGAACAGAAACAGCCATGCTAGTTGGTAGCTTGTAGGTAATAATGTCAGTTAATGTACATATATAAATGTATGTATATTTACATATATATATATATATATATATATATATATATATATAGTTGTAGGTGTCATTGTGCATACACACTTACTACAGGGAAGAGGAGAGAGGAATGGAGAAATGTGAATCTACAACACAGCCTGAATCATGAGAGAGATACTAACCTTTACACTCACAGAACAGTGTCCACAGCATACCAGCATGGTCCCGCCCTTACAATCTGAAAGGGCAACGCCTATCTCACATACCCTTTTATAGCACTGTCCTGAAATCACAGTGAGAACTGCAATCAGTACACAACTGGCTGCATGGAATTAGCAAATGCTGGCTTACAATTGGTGCAGAGGCCATCACATGGACCTATGCAGATACCTACAAAAGCATCCTGTACTAACACTCCACACATGCAATACATTCATTGCACTGTCTGGAAGCAGACAGAGGGAGAGAGACAGACAGAGACAGAGAGAAAAAAAAAACACACGCTACACACTGTGAGTCTAAGCTGTCAGCAGTGACAGTAGCAAGCCGTGCCAGCAGCAGCAGGAAGCAGAAGCAGTGGTAACGCAACCAGCTGCGACAAACACAGGTAATGTAAAGTAGCAGGTTAATATTCTGCATACTGTGAACCCTCCAAATGTGTCATAGGTCTGTATCTATAGGTATGTCCATGTGATATGTTGTGTGTACGTAGTTCCACCAAAAGAGGATGACTATACATTACATGTCAGTCAGTGTTAGGCCATGATCCTGGCAGCAGTTGTCTGTGCGTTGCCCTCAGCAATGGCTGTAGTGACTGTTTTGAAATGTCATCCAGGTTCAAAAGGCAGGATCAGCCCATCACAAAGGCAAACTGGCTGGGAACAAGTGTCTGCAGGTATCCAATATCACTGCATATGCGTCCCATACTGAATAATTCCATAGCTTAGCAGACCAGGCCGGTTATGCATATGATGTGGTAGTTCCCAGGGTCAGTAGAGGTGCCTCCTTAGTGGTGTGGGACCACTGTTGCTGTATGCCAGTGTCCAGGTACATATCCTGTAGTACGGCCAAGATTAATTATCAGTCTTATATGCGGTTGTATGTCCTCTTGGAGTGCATGTAGCACACATCCAGGGATACCATCAGGTCACAGTGATGCTGTGTGTTCTGCTTTGCTGAGGCGGTCCTCATCTGGACATGTGAGATGATAGGGAGGGTACATACAGCTGTGATAAGTATTCCAACTGGTGGGTGAGAAGGAGGGGGATACGTGCACGAACCTGTCTGCAAGAATGTTGCCAATATCTGTGTGTTTGGTGAATGTTAAGTAGGTGTGTATTAACAGAGCATAACTGAGGCATTTGGTCCATATGTGTAACATAACTGAAGAAGGCCTTGTGGTTATCCATAGTGTTTGTGGCCATTTCCCTCCCAGAGTAGGCCATGGCCGTTGTTATGAGAGACCGTAGCGTAGTACCAGTGCTGACCACAGATGCCTTCCCTTAATGTGAATCTGCTCTGTCCTGCAGTAGCCTCCTGCTATTGTTATACAATCTGCCTCTGTCTGGGGTCCACCGGACAGGATGCCTAACCTTTGTGCATAGGGTCTGGGTTAGAAATGTGTGTGCAAGTTCCATGCAATCTGTGGGATGTCCGTGGTAAGCATTTGCAAAGGGATCAGCAGTGTGGGTTGTGGCTTCCACTGGCCCAGTGTGCTGCATGGATACCATCTCAGTCCTAACAAGTGAATAACTGTCTAATCACATACATATCAAAGTAGTCTACTGTGCTGGTGGTGGTGGTGGTGGGATATGTATATCCAGGCCGAGTAACTTGTGTCCACATCACACTAGTGGATGGCATCCCACATACAGTACCTTGGGATGAACCCCCAGAGTGAGGTTGTGTATTGGACCTGTTGCAGTGTGCTGACCGATGGGGCATGCTACTATGTTGTGTGGAATGTGGCAGGTATTGTTGCACAGGTGTTGGCTGAGCACTATCTGGCCATGTACTTGTGTATCCACCACGAGACACACACATGCAACATATGGGAGTAGTAGTGTATCACTACACATGAGTATCATGTATAGTATGTGTGCCATATATTGCTGACATAGTCTGCTGATATCCTGTTTGTGTTCTCTTCCAGGGAGATGGTGCGTCAGCGTAATCCCACCTACTCTGCAGTGGAAGATGAGGAGATACACCAGAGTCTGGTGCGGGAGTATGACATACTGTTTTCCCGCACCAGTCAGAATCAGCAGGAGAGGGCTGCACTGTGACAAGACCTTGTCCATAGGGTAAATGACATTGGCACGCATAATAGGACATATGATCAGGTATGACATCACTGCAGTGATTTAATCAGAAATGTCCGTCAGCGTGCGTCGGATATCCACAGGCAACAGGTTGCCACAGGAGGTGGGGTGGCCACACATCCCCCCTCACCAGACTGGAGGGGCTACTCCTAAGTGGTGTGGCTCCAGCCCCGGAACAGCAACAGCAATACACCTGCATCATGATGCAGGCTGGATCCACACAGCAGCACAACATGGAGCGTGCAGGTAATATGCCATATGTACACTTGACTGTTCTGTACACTGTTAGTTTATGCATGTGCAAGGTGTGTCCGTGGTATGTAGCTGTCATCATAGTATGTAATTGTGCATGTGTGATATTGGCAATAGCAGCAGCTGACGTGTGAAAGGCAACTGGTGTACTACTGCACTGTATCATATGCAGTATCAATGGCACAGTTGTGCCCACTGACATTAATCTCATCATTTCTGCAGGTCCCTCCGGGGTTACAGCAAGGCAGGCCATCCATGCTGGTGAGTGTGTTTAACAATACCTATAATAGTCCTGATAGTGCTAGTAACACTAGTGTAACTCAGTAGTGCTCTGTGTGTATACTGCGGGGTGTGCATGTGTGCATGTGTGCAGGTGTGCTTGTGCCCATGTGTGCATGTGTGCATGTGTGCATGTGTGCAGGTATGCCTGTGTCCATGTGTGCATGTGTGCATGTGTGCCTGTGTCCACGTGTGCATGTGTGCATGTGTGCATGTGTGCCTGTGTTCACGTGTGCATGTGTGCATGTGTGCATGTGTCCATGTGTGCATGTGTGCATGTGTGCATGTGTCCATGTGTGCACGTGTCCACGTGTGCATGTGTGCATGTGTGCATGTGTCCATGTGTGCATGCCTGCATGTGTGCATGTGTGCCTGTGTGCATGTGTGCATATGTGCATGTGTGCCTGTGTGCATGTGTCCATGTGTGCATGTCTGCTTGTGTCCATGTGTGCATGTGTGCCTGTGTCCATGTGTGCATGTGTCCATGTGTGCATGTGTGCATGTGTGCAAAAGTGCATCACTGGTAACATTGTGTGGACACTGTAAACTGTGTTTCCTGTCTTCCTCCCACAGGTTCTGGTGCTGCTCTGGTGTCCTGCAGCAGGGAACCTGAATCTGGTGCCACAGGTACTGGTAATTATAATATCTGTGTAATTGTACAGGATGGTGTGTCAGGGTCCGCCATTGGTCAGCCAATTGACAGTACACAGCTGTCAACCCCATCATTGCGCACAGTCATCCTGCCAGTACATCCTTTGTCACCATTGTCCCTAGGTGATGGACAGGATACAGTGGGCATTGACCAGGGTAATGTGGTATCTTTGGCACATGCTTCCCCACACAGCAGCCATAGGCAGGGTCCTGCGATGGTACCACACAGACAGTTGCCCATGGGTTCTCGTGGGAGCATCCGTGGGCGTACTGCCTCTGGCAGAAGTGCCCAAAGAGGTCTGTCAACCTCAGCTATGTTTCGGGCTGTCATGCAGGCACAGTCGCGTATGGAAAGGTACACCAGACAGGGTCTGAGGGAGCTGAGTGCATGTCGCACAGCCATGACTGACAGTATGCGTGACATTGTGGATGCTATCCGTAATTTCACCGATGTCATAGACAGACGTTGTGGGGACATATTACAGCAGTTCCACAACCAAATGTCCATGAGCCAAGGCAATGGTGGGCGGTTGCGGCATCGACGTGGCCGTATGCCAGCAACAGCAGCAGCTGGCAGTCGGCGCAGATGACAACAAGCAATGCTGGGTCTGTGCTGTCATCGGAACGCCCCAAGAGACCACGTGCACGTGGCTCTGGACAGTCCCAACAGGGACCTATGTCCAGTCAACACACTCCCTCTTCTGATGACAGTACCCAGTCTGGCTTAGTACTGGATATGGTCCATAGCCCCCCTGCCAGGCACAGGTACCATGTCCGTGCCCACAGACACTGATCTGTATGACCTGCCAGGTGCAGTCTGTGGCTGTCCACAAACCCCTGTATATGGCAGCCATGAGGTGGAACTGTGTGCGTGCATACACACATGCGAAATGTTAACACCTAGGGCGACCACATACACGCACACACTGCACCAACAGTGTCCCACCCTGTACTGCTGCCCCTCACCAACACACATACACACACATGTCAATTGGTGGTATCAGTGGCAGACTCAGGCATACCTAATTCACACCCTGTGCATATGATGACACTGTGCCACCTCCAGCCATCTCCAACATCATTGCGGGAACAGGTAAACATGTTGCTGATGCACAGGGTGACTACATAGAAGTGTATTAGTAGTATCATGTTGGTAACAGTACAGTGTGCTGATATGACTGTGTGTATATCCCAGCATGCCTGATGCAGTAACCGTATGAATGTCCTGAATTGTTATCTGCACCCATAGTATGTACTAAAGTGTAACAGCTGCACATAATTGCATGCCGGTGGTAAGGATGTCAACAGATAGCCACATACATGGGTAGCACAGGGGGGAAGCTAATGCAAGTAGTGATATGCAATGATGGACATGTACAGTAATGGTGTCAAGTTGCCCACAATGACTATGCAATGTGGATGTTTGCGCATGTTGCTATGTGTGCAGTACCAATGTAATCCAAATCACAATTAACTATGACATAATATCAGTTCTACCATGGGCATCTGTGCTGTGTATTCCTGGGTACATGTTGATAGTGCCTACATATTTGCATTGTTACTTACTGTTAGTGTTACCCCTTCTTTGTTGTACAATGAACTACTTCCAGCCCTGCTTACTGTAGCTTTGTTTGCATGCATGTTCGCTTGGGGTTCCCTGGAACACTGTTTACACCTGCAATGCAGAGTTACAGTGCTTCTGTGGACTCCTAGTGACATCTGCATAGTGTACGATATGTATGTCATGTTTACACATGACAGAACGTCACTGTCCGTCCTGTTCGCATGTACGTTGCCTGTGACACATTGCACATGTCTTACCTGGCATTTACCCACGTGTGCAGTCATATATGCCAGTGCTATGAAACAGTAGCAGTACACCCACACATACACACCTTCAGTATGTTGTTCTCCATTGGCCCTATGTGTTGGTACTCACCATGGCAATCACACTACTAGGGTAGCATGTGCAAATGTAACCTGTGAATCACCTCTATGGTCCAGTTGTGGTTTATGTAAGTCATGTGGCAATGTCTCATCTGCCACATGTATGCAGTCAGCCATCACCCTTGGCCAGGAACGTACAACACATGTGTGGGATGCCAGCACATAGCCAATCTGGGGACTGAGCTCTCTGAACCCAGTAATGCCATACCCTGTCAGGTGGCATGTCATATTACAGTGACTACAATACAAGTCAGACATAGACACGCACTGACAGCATGCTGAACACACTGGGGCATATGTGGGGACTCAGAATAGCATCCTGCCTGAGCATCACACACCTCCGCAGCTGGCACACAGGCATATGTTCCATTGGAACAGAGCACATGCCACACATGGCACACACATCCCGTGTGCCACACACTCACAGCCTGTAGGGCTACACAACACACCTGCTACAGATGTGTCAGGTACCTGTCTTGGGTGCTGGACTGGGGTCCCGCTCAAAAGGCTGTATCTGGTGAAGGTCACAGTGATATGCCTCAGGGGCACTATTGTCCACCACAGAACACATGCATACAGGTCAGTCAGAGGCATGGACACATATGACTCAGTCATTGACCATGCCACTATGGATGACCTGAGACATACCTCCCTGGACTACATGATAGGGAACATAGAATGGATCTCTCAGCATGTGGCACAGGCCAGTATAAGCCTGATCTTGGTTGCCAACATACCCTCACCAGGTATGCTACCACTATATGTAGGAAGGGTGTTGTATGTCTGCATTCTGCTCAGTCTCCAATGTCATTCATAGGGTATCCGCTGGCTGTCAACGTGTGCTTACATGCTAGGGAAGCCACAATGATGTGCAAGGGTCAGCTTGCACGTGACACCCATGGCCCGATGTATATTGGTGAAGCTCCTTGATACACACATACTGCCTTTTGCTGCAGGACACGGATTACATAGCCACCTCCGTGGGTATCACACAGGTTAGGACACTAACAGTGCTGCTACACAACACCAGCAGTGTACACCGCAACCAGCCAAACATTGTGCGTGAGCATTACTGTAGCTACAACACACTAGTTGAAGGGTTCACAGCATGTGGTCACTGAATTGCAGTGGAATGACATGTTACCACTCCCACAACAGGTGGGAACATGCAGCACCTGTACATTGACTACATGTAAACTATATGGCCCAGACCAGATGTGTATCCCCTGCTGTAGGTATTTTACGATATACACTCACACTGTATAGACACATACCACATGCGGCCCCTGCACAGTAAAACACAGTCATATTGTTATGCATTGCAAATACCATTTATCCACTCGAGGCATGTGTCAGACATGGTAACTACTGCAGGTCACAGGTATTTATGTGTATGTGTCACACATACATCATGTGTGCAATGCCATTGCTGGTTTAGGCAATGGCATGCATTGTTATGCACAAAGACCCACACAAGGTCATAATGTGTGACACAACCACACGTGGCAGTTGTGGGTTACCAAAACATACCTATCTGTACTCTGACAATGGTAATAGACCCAGTAGCAGAGCGCACTATTGGCATTACTGGCCAAGTAGCCAGGTTTGGCTGTGCTGATAGTGTGGTGACATCCCCTGTGTTTACTGGGGGAATATGCAGCATCTGGTGTATTGTAGTATTTGCCAAAAGGATCTGTTCTTTCACACTTGCATTTACACACACCCTACTACCCCCACACACTTGCAGGATTCATACCCCTACTTAACTAAGTCACAACACATGAGAGAGACGCATTAGCAAAGCGCACTATTTGGATTACTAGATGGTTCTACTTCTCTGGCTGTACTTATAGGGTGCTGACATCATCAGTGTTTTGAAAGGGTAATGTGCATCAGGTAGTGTGATCTCCTGATTGCCGAAACTAACATGTTTTACATACAGAAATGCACACACACAAACTCCCCACATCCAAACACACACACACTTGCCACTTGCAGGTTTCAAACCACTACCTAAATATGTTATGGCACTTGAGAGTGATGCTGTAGCAGATTGCGCTATTCTGATTACTGGTAGATGTCTCTTCTCCAGCTGTATGTATAGGGTGCTGACATCATCACTGTTTGGAAAGGGTAATGTGCATCATGTAGTGTGATCTCCTTATTTCAAAAAAGCACATGTTTTTCATACAGAATTGCACACACATAGAGTCCCCACATTCAAACACACACACATGCCATTTACAGGTTTCCAATCCCTACCTAACTATATTATGACACTCAGGAGAGATGCATTAGCAGAGTGCGCTATTCGAATTACTGGGAGGTTTCCCTTCTCCTGCTGTACTTATAGGGTGCTGACATCATCCGTGCTGAGATAGGGGAATGTGCATCCTGTAGAGTGCTTTCACAGATGCCAAAAGGGACATCTCCCTCACAAAGACTTGCACACACACTAACCCCCTCCACGCACACTGGGCAGTTGCAGGATTCAAACCCATACCTAACTATGTTATAGCACTCGAGACGGACACATTAGCAGAGTGTGCTACTTGCATTACTGGGAGGTTTCTCTTCTCCTGCTGTACTTATAGGGTGCTGACATCATCAGTGTTTAAAAAGGGGAATGTGCATCCTGTAGTGTGTTCTCCTAGTTGCCAAAGGGGATATTTCTTTCATACAGACTTGTACACACACTAACCCCCTCCGTACACACTGAGCATTTACAGGATTCATACCCCTACCTAACCATGTTATGACACTCGTGACAGATGCATTAGCGGAGCACGCTATTCGAATAACTGGGAGGTTTCCCTTCTCCTGCTGTACGTATAGGGTGCTGACATCATCAGTGTTTAGAAAGGGGAATGTGCATCCTGTAGTGTGTTCTCCTAGTTGCCAAAAGGGATATTTCCTTCATACACACTTGTACACCCACTAACCCCCTCCACACACACTGAGCATTTGCAGGATTCAAACCCCTACCTAATTATGTTATGACACTCGAGACAGATGCATTAGCGGAGCGCACAATTCGCATTATTGGGAGATTTCTCTTCTCCTGCTGTACTTATAGGGTGCTGACATCATCAGTGTTTAGAAAGGGGAATGTGCATCCTGTAGTGTGTTCTCCTAGTTGCCAAAAGGGATATTTCCTTTATACAGACTTGCACACACACTAACCCCCTCCACACACACTGAGCATTTGCAGGATTCAACCCCCTACCTAACTATATTATGACACTTGAGGGAAACGCATCAGCGGAGTGCGCCATTTGCATTACTGGGAGGTTTTCCTTCTCCTGCTGTACTTATAGGGTGCTGACATCATCAGTGTTTAGAAAGGGGAATGTGCATCCTGTAGTGTGTTTTCCCAGTTGCCAAAAGGGACATTTCTCTTTCACAGACTTTCACACACACAAACCCCACTCACATACACACACTGAGCATTAGCAGGATTCAAACCCCTACCTAACTATATTATGACACTTGAGAGAGACGCATTAGCGGAGCGCACTATCCGAATTACTGGGCATCTGTTCTGCACCTGCAGTATTTATAGGGTGCTGACATCTTTATTTCTACAGAGGTATGTACATGTAGTACTACCTGTCAGGTGGGGGATAGCATATATATGCATTTGCAGCCACCTACATCAGGGTCAGATATGCACATCGCACTGGCAGGTTATGTTCTATACCATGCTTTGTGACCACAGGACCTGTAACTCACAGCACAACCAGTCCAGAACACCACACCCACATCCAGGATACACACTTAGCTTCCCTGGGAGCAGTGCCGGGATATGCAGGTGTTCACATACACCATTCCAGTTGTTAACATCAGGTACAGGCATATTGTGTGTGAGAACTACTCAGGCCTCTACCACTTTACCCTACAGCCACTACAATTTGTGGGTCCATGTGCTATGGCAGAACCACACACCACAGCCAGATGGGGGAATACATATTGCACCTGTCCATCTGCAACGTGGGTACTCACTGTTCCACACCAGAGGTAGACCACCATTGTTGATATCTGACCATACCCACCTTTCCTGGACATCCATATCCCATCTCCACCCCCAGGCAAGGTTGTCACTGCACACAAACTGTATTTAGCACAAGCAGACTCTACACTTGTGAAGACTGGGGTGGGCGACTTCAGAGGACCCATGCTGGGGTCTATACTGGCCACTCAGCATAATCCTTGACAATTGCATTCTATGGGCATGTGTATGGTTTGCATTGATCATGCTATCCCACATATACCCATGACTGCTCCACAACAAGACACCTGTCAGGTGTACACCAGCCATATATGAGCCGTACAACAGACAGAGTGAGCTAATACATTGCAGAGCTATAGCCCACAGAGGGAGGACATCTGTGAACAGTTCCGGCACAGCACTTCATTCACACATAATCATCACAACACAGTGTTGACAGTGGAATTGTCCAGAGAATGCAGATAGGGCTCCCCTCAGTCTGTTATCGACGGACACTTACTGTTAGAGATCCTCAGCAACCCTCTTCCAGCACACACCGACAACATGGCTGTGGCTTAGCACATTCAATCCCTGGGACCTCCACGGTGCCCCTGCTTGACAGAGGCACAGCTCACTAGCCTCACACGTTGCCTTATGTGACTAACTTTACAGTGGCACAGTAGCCTACTGTACTGGGGATGCAGATGCCAAGCACACTCTGGCTGAGCTGTCATTCCCTAGGGCAACAAGCCTAGTATTGACCTCTACACCCATATGTTCAATTGTCGGATGCACAATATTTGTTGTGCTGTTCTACTGTTTGCAGGTCTTTATTGCCATAGCATTCCCTGTTCCTATGACCAACTTGTGTATCTGTGGAAGATGTTTGCATATGGCGATCCACTATATCACTTATGTCTCTGTAGTCATTTACTGTGTGCACTGGGCAGATTGCTGTGTTGTGGTTGGTTCCTGGACTGACACGCAAATACCAGATATGTGTGGCCAACTGCTAAACGGAGATATGGCCTAAGTGTGTGAGCATGCCCAGTTCAGCCTTTCCATGGCATGTTGTCTGACATATGCCTCATTTATCAAAGTGTGCGAGCATGCCCAGTGTGAGCTCTCCATATGTTGCACTCTGAAGTCCACCACATATTTGGGTGTGTGTGAACTTCAACAATATCTCACATTTATGGTTGTGTGTTGGGTGTCATGTTGTGTACTAACTGGCCAACTGCTTCGTGTCTGCCACAACAGGGATTATACTGTGCCTGCAGGGATTGCATGGGATACTTTGCAGACAGTTCTCAACATACTTTCATAATGACCTAACACTGTAGTACTGTATAGTGTACTGGTTCAGTACTTTCACTGTGGTGGACAGTATCCTGGGCTTTAGTCCTATGACTGCTTGACATCTTCATAGTGAGCACAACAGACTGTGTAGGAGCCAGTTGTGCACATATGACCATGTTGCATTATGTTCAGATATGGACTACCTACACCAGGCTCGTCCAACATTGGTAGTGTATTCCACAACATGGGTGGACATTGGCATACACTAGCGATGTTCCCTAGGCCATTTCTGATGCTAGTCACAGGGTGTGTTTGTCCTTCGACACACATTGTAACTGGAGTTTGCCATGACATATGTCATGGTTAGTATACTGTGCCTCCGTCTACCTCTGACATAACAGTGATACCCAGGGTTAGCCTATCATCTCCCATCCACTCATCAGGATTCCTCTTGAGGGGTGTCGATAAGTGACTCTCTGGCTGACCTGTACCGGGAGTTTACTGAAGAGTGGGGGTGCCTTCTGTGTTATGGATCATTCTGTACAACTTGTCCTATGTATGTCAGTGCTGGGGTTCAGGTCTCTCATGTGCATAGCTCACTGCCATTCAGATTGTACAAGGTGCAGCATGTTCATTGATTCCAGGTTGGACATGGCTTCATACATCAGGCACAGCTTGCCTGTAGCTGGGCAGTATGGCAGTGTGTGGGGCTGCAGTTTGTTTACTCAGGCAACACATGGCATCTGTTCATGCTCTTTGCTACTCCTGGTGGGGTACTGTTGTGGACTTTACAGTTGATGGAGGTGTCTGCTGAGGTATATCCCACAGGGGCTATTGTAGTCAATTGTGACGCTGATGGAGGATGACTGCAGAGCCACAGTGACATCCCCTTATCTACATCTGCCAACCTTCATGTTTGGGTGGGTATATGGTATATGTTTCTGCGAACACTGCAGCCACATGTTTGTCCAGTGCGGGATATCTATCACCTTTTGTACCCAGGTCTCTCATTACATGTTAGGTACGTCATGGGTTAACACCTGTGTGGTAATTTGTGGGCACTTACTGTATATCCACGGTGGTTGTCTATACACAGTTCTGCAATTAGCTTGCTGACATGGCTATGGCTCCAGTTGTCTGTTTGTAGGCGGCCCTTTTGTGGGTTGCTTGTGTCAGCTGGGGGTCGGATATGGTGGGCTGTTTGTACTCCTCTGCATACATGTTCAGTCACAGTCCTTCCATGTTGGCCTATACCTATGGGACATATATACAGAATGGGGGGGGGGGCAGGACCAGGCCTTGTGGGATGCCACTCATATTTGCTTTGTAGTCTGACATGGATGCGGCATGTCTGACCATGTCAGTTCTGTCCTTGGTCTGGTTTGCAACCCCTCTACTGACATAGGGGTATATATTTAAGCTGGTGAACATATCCATACTGAACTCGTACAGTATTGTCTAGAAGCATATGCACGGTCCAGCTACGCTGTGTGGACCACATTGCCCTCATCAATGACCTTAATGACTGCTTCAAATGGGTCAAACATGTTTAGGGGCAGGATCTGCAGTTACGACAGCCACACTGTGTAGGGTCCAGTATCAGTAGCTCCAGAATAGCCTTCTGTCTGCGGTACATACTGATCCTTTCCATAGCTGTGCAGACCAAGCTTGTCAGGATCCTGGGGTGGTAGTTTGCAGTATCCATTCAGGCAACACCTTTGTTGTGAAGGACCACTGTTGTTGTACACTGCTCTTTGGGTAAATATCCTGTGGTAAGGCTGACATTGGGCAGTAGTGTGATTTGGCATTCCATTATTCTTGGAGTCCATGTTGGCCTCAGCCCAGGATGCCATCACATACCTTTGCTGCTGTGTGTTTTGCTTTGCAGATGATGGCTGTTACCTCAGCATCTGCAATGTCAGGGGACCAGCAGTCTGCTGGGATAGATATTTTGCACTCTGGGGGGTGTTTGCACTGCACCTGTCAGGTTGTATGTTAGCAATATGTGTGTGTGTGTTTGGTATGTTGTTTGTAATATCTGTGTGATTCGGAGCATATCTGTGGATGCCCAACATGGTTCCTACCATCAGTTAGGTAAGCCTTGTGATTATACTTAGTGTCCTGTACAATTTGTATCTTCATAGGTTCATGGGTTCATACTAGGCTATCCACCCTAGGGCATTAGTAAGCCTAGCCAGAGTGTGTGTGTCTTTCGCCACCCCTTGCTATGTTTCTATTATGGCCATTTATGAATTTCTTTACTGTGCCTCTGTCTGGTCGTGACACAGTGAAGACCCTCAGTATACATGTACGATCATCCATCCACTTGGCAATATTCCTGTTGAGGGGTGTCAGTGAGGGGCTCTGCCTAACATAGATTGCGATCCTGTTTCTGGGTGTGGGGAGCCTCTGGGTTATGTATCTGTCCCTCCAGCACATCTTATTTCATTATGTGTTGAGGCTGACATCTGTCACTCTCACAGCTCCAATGGCTTTGATTTCCTGTGGTGGAGCATGTCCATTACTCCTGTGTTGGACATGGCCTTGTACAACAGACATACAATGCCTCTGTGTAGGCAGTCTGTGACTGCATTCAGCTGGGATGTCTACAGCCAGGCAGCATATGACATATATTTCACACCCTTTATCCTCTTGGTGGGGTAACTATGAGGTCTTCCGAACCGCTGCAGGTGTCACGTACGGTACATCCCATATGAGTCATTGTACTAGCTTATGGGTCTGATAAGGGAACAGTACAGCGGCACAGTGACCTCTGTTGATGTAGATGTGAATCCTTTCATGATACGGTGTCCAATATCGACAATCTTCCTAGCCACATTGGCATTGTGAGTGTCACATGACAGATTACTGTTGACTTGTGTCCCTAGGTCCCTGATTACTCCTTGCATACATAATGGTTTGCCACCTATGTGGTAATTTGTGTGTACCTTGTCTGGTATTTGGTGGGACATTCATACTGTCCAATGTCTTCAGGATGTCTGGGTGGAGTTCTTGTGTGTGAGAGTGTGGTCTGTCGCATAATACAGACTGTACAGCAGTTTGGACTACACTTAGGTGCACATGGGTGGTCTCCGCTGCTTTGTGCATTGTCAGTTACCTGGCCATATGGGTGTCTGTGCTGCATATGGATACTCCCCCTCCTTTGATGTTTTGGTCCAGGTGTTGGGGCCATAACACATGATATGTGGTATAACCTGGTAGTGCTGGTGTGCTATCACTAGGCTTGCAGCAGGCTTCTGTCACTGCACAGACATCGATGTTCTCCATAATGGGAAGTGCCTCAGGGCATGCATATTGCAGTTTACACATCTGGCATTGGTCAGCATTACCCTTATGTTTCTTACCACTTATGTTTTCTAGGGTGGTGGGTAGTCTTTTTGGCCTTGCCTACATACGGCTCTATGGAGGTGGCAAAGGCCTTATCCAGTATCCAGACGCACAGGGGTAACAGGTGCAAGCCATCCCTGGAACAGCAGCATGGCTTGTCATGCTTGACATCTCAAGCAGACAGACATTAGACCCTCTTGGACTGACAGCTGTAACTGTGCCAGCTGTTAAACATGATCATTCTGTGTTTGTACTGTGGCATCATTCTTGGTGAGGGTTGGATGCTGCACACAGCCAGTGTCATACCGGCCTGGGGTACATACTCAGAGAGATCATCCATGTCTCTTTTCATGTAGACCAGGGAGGTACATCTCAGGTCATTCACACCAGCATGGACATTGAGTGCATCATATTTCTGCTTGCTTTGGGGTGACCTGCGTACTTGTGTTATGTGGCATTTTGTGGCAGCCTACAGGCAGCTTACTCTACCCTTTCCCTTGTTCAGTCTGGTGAGTGGGACAGCAGTGTGTCTGCCTATACAGACACCTATTACAACTGTATCAGGCATGCTGTTTCTCCTTCTGGCCTGTGACTGTTTGGCACACCAGCTTTGTGTACTATTCATTGCATGTGCTATGTTTGTAGGTTGTGGTTGCTTGTGATCTGCTTTGGAGGCTTCTGTTGGTGTGGTGTGTTTGTAATTAGGGCCTCCGGGAATGTTTTTCTGTGTTTATGTGTTTGGTTTACAGTTGTGGTAGGTCTATGTGGGACTGGGTTTGTGGTGTATGTGGTTACCTTCTCCTCCTGACTAGTTTTGACAGTACTGAGTTGGGGGAGCTCAGCCTCTGGTTTGGATACATGGTTGCATCTATCACAAATATTTGTATTTATTAGGGGGAGTTGTGGTTGTCTGTGTACTTGGGACAGGTGTCACATTGCCTCTGGATTCACAGATTCTACTTGTTGTGGTGGACTTAGTGGATTGTATGTGTGGACATATGTTATTGCCATACTACTGGTCAGTGATTACTTCCCTTTTTATATTTGCTCTATCATGTGGTAGCTTCCTCATTCTCTTACATGGTTTGGTAATGGCTGGAGTCCAGCATGCCAGATGCCTGCGGGTATGGCATTGTGTGTTGTTGTTATTTGTGATTGCATACTCCAAGCATTCCTGGCTGTGTTCATGGAATGCCTGTATAACATGTTCTGCGGTGTGTCCCATATTCTGCACTTGCACAGGGCCTTTCGTGGATTCAACATCAGTTTGGAGGGCTGCAACCTATGCTTTACACATGTTTTTCACTGTGGTATTCTGGCCAGGGACTTGGGTCGGGATGTGTATATCCAGTGTGATTACTCTATGGTCTGGTCTTACCAGTGAAGGATACACTTCTCATCTTGCCATCCAGTACATATGTTGCTAATTATCACATCCAGTATGCTTACCCCTCTTGTGGGAGTGGTACATTGTTCCTGGTCATTTTTGTTTATGGATTCTGGGAACTTTTCTCCAACTGTGTTGGTGCTAGTATAATGCTCCCAGTGTATGTCTGGGTATTTTCACTCAAGCAATATAATGTTGTTCTGGGGGCTTGATATATTCATGTATTCCAACATAGGCCAGGTGCAGTTCCTGGTATTAGGACAGTAGTCTGCAGCAGGCTATATACTGGGAGGTGGTTTTAGCCATTGCTATTTGACCATGGCTAATCCATGCTGCTTCTTGTTGTGGTACCAACATGGGGGTGTGGTTATCCTTGACATTTATTGCTAGTCACCCTCCTTTTGTAGCTTGTTCCATGTTTTGCAGCTGTACAGCACAGTATGAGGTGTGACCTGGTAGTGTTAGGGTGCTGATGTGAGCCTTGACCCAGTTCTCTATTACAGGAATGATATCTACATTCTCCATACTGTGTGCATTTACACTGCACACATCTTGCTGTTTAGACTTCTGGCATTGGGTAGCATTACATCTAGGTTCCTATCCCTTGTGGTACCTATGAAGGTGGGTTTGTGTTTTGAGACTTACCTATTCAGGGCATGCTGTGGGTACTGACAGCCTTTGCCAGTATCCATGGGGCATGGAATGATAGGTGCACGCCACCCCTAGCAGGTGGTGCATCATGTCATGCTCTGCATGTCTTCCCAGCCTGAAACACATTGGCTCCCCTTTGACTAACTGCATTACTTCAGCCAGTTATTGCACTTGATCATCCCATCGTCATTTTGTGGCTTCATGCTTGGTGAGGGTGGATGTTAGTCAGGATGCTCAGGTGTGCATATAGTACATGGTGTTACATTACTTAACACATAGCATTCATGCATCAGGTGGTGCTGCAGGGCTGCCTCTGTCGGATGCACATATTACACTTCCCTGTACATGTTTGTGAGCAGGTCATGTCATTTTAGGCATCCATGTTATTATTTGAGAGAGTCAGAGGGGGTTTCATTCCCAGGGTTCCTACTCTTTGCCAAGGCCAGGGCATACTGGGCACACCTCCTTCTGCCTACTGGGGCAGGCTCAGGTTGTTCCTCCTCTGAGTCACGCTCTGCCTGTGATGGCCTTGGCAATGGTGGGGGGCTGTTTGGCCCAGCCCTATGCTGGTCCTGCTGCAGCTGTTTTCGCATGATCATATTATGTAGCATAGCACATACCATGACAATGTGGGTACATGTAGTTGGTGTGTACTGCAAGGCTCCACCAGATCTGTCCAGACACTGGAACCATGACTTGAGCAGCCCAAACACACGCTCTATTACATTACGTGTTTGTGCATGTGCCTCATTATGGCGTTCGTGTTCAGGTGTGTGTGCGTTTCTGATGGGTGTCATCAGCCACGGCTCCAGTGCATAACCTGCATCCCCCACTAGGTGTCCATGTGGGATGTCCCCATTGGCAAATGTCTGGTAAAGCTGCTTCAAATGCCAGATGCGGGAATCATGGTAACTCCCAGGGCAGCCAGCACACACATTCATTATTATGCCCTGGGCATCACACACGACCTGGCAGTTGATTGAGGGGAAGCCCTTGCGGTTAATGTAGGCCCTACCCCACTCACCGGCTGGTGCTTTGATGCGTATGTGCGTGCAGTCTATTGCACCCACTACCTCAGGGTATTCCGCTATTTGCTGGAAGAGACGCATATTGCTGGCCAATACCTCATGGGCATTGGGGAAATATACATGATCACCAACATGTGCTGACATGGCATCCAGGAACTGGTGCAGTACCCTGGAGGCTGATGCCTGTGATATCCCCATCATATCTCCAGTTGGTCTCTGGAAGGTACCTGTTACTAGTATTCTTAGGCCAACACATACCTTGGTTTCCACTGGGATGGGTTCCCCTCTGTTGGTTCTGTGTGTGAGGCGTGGCCTGCACAGCTCAACAATTTGCTGCAGGAGCTCTCTGTCCACGCTATAGCGCTCTACTATCTCCAGCTCATGTAACCCGTGGTAGGTGACCCTGGGCCTGTACACTCTTCTCCGTCTCCTCACTGTGGGTTGTCTGGCACCATCTGCATTGTCACCACCCTCAGCAAGTCGCCTATGTCTCATTATGACAGCTATTGCAGCCCCTAACATTTCTGCTCTGAGTGAAGCTTTTTCAGTTTTCACTTCTATTAGCTTACTCCTGTCTTGCAGTGTCTCTTAAGAGAAACATCCTGCACTACTGTTTGCAGAGTTTTAAGTGCTGGGCTGGGCTACTATTCTGCCTGTGTAATTGCCTGCTTCTAATTGTTTTCACCTGCTAGCTTCAGCAGTTATCCCTGCTAGCTTCCTACTAATTCTGTTGCTTCCTTTTTCCTTTCTGTTTCCTCAGGGGGGAGCAACGTGCATACTAGCAGAAACACGCTCACAGTGGCTTACACGTGCGCACATGTTCTTACACGGTTCAGAATCTACTTATTCGGGTTAAAACATGCGCACACCCGCGCAAACACTGTTACACTTCTGCCAACAGCCTCCAACATGCTCAGCCTGCCCTACATGCATGCACACCACCGCAAACAGTGTTAAACATCTCCCAACATGTTCCCACATGCTCAGTCTGCCTTACACGCGCGCACACTGCCCTACTCACGCTTCATGGTGCACTGCGTGCATGCGCCCAGCAAGAAACTTTGGTGTAAGTAACAGTGTACACCTTCCATTTCTTGACTTTCCCTGACTTATCTTGTGGCACACCTCTTTCCATGATCTGTGTCTGTCATCTGTCATGTTACACTGACCTCCAATGAACTGCATTTCTTTCTACCATTCACCCCGTGATGTCACCTATCTCCTACTCTATTCCTCCCCCTTATGTATCTCTTACACTACTCAGACTGTGCTCATTTGCTATGTGACTGTGAGATTCAGTATCCTAACCCTCATTTACATGAGATTGCCTACTAATGCTTAGTTACATGTCTTAGACTCAGCTTCCCCCCTTAGCAACCACTACATGGTGGCCATGTTGTTTTTGATCTGCTGGTCCCTGCATTGTCATTCCATGTATTGCATGAAACCCACATTTGTGGGTTTATAACCTTCATTTTTATGTTTTATACAGCGCAGCCCATTTGCGCGGGGCTGCGCTGGGTTTAAACATCGGCGATTGCCGAAAAAAAAATTATATTTTTATTATTTTTGCATCGGGTTACCTTGCCAATGGCCACATATTTGGCCATTGGCATGCTGCCTGAGACATATGCACCCTTTATTTGGAGCTGACATGGCTCCGTTGTGGAATTTGCAGAAACGTACTCAGTTGTCAACTGAGTACATTTCTGCAGCTAAAACGTCTCTTACACGGCCTGGTTTCTGCTTCGTGGATCACTAATATACCTCATTTGCATACCTTTCAGCTGCAAGTGAGGTATTTAGCATGTCCACGCCCAGTCCATGTAAGAGGCGTTTTAGCTGGTCTCTTACACGGAGTTTAGGGCTGTTCCTGGATCACGAGGCTTGCATGGAGTGTTACATGTCTCTTACACTCCGTGCAAGCCTTCCTGAATCCTGCCCATAGTGTTTGGTGGTAAGAGGAGAGGGTTGTCTGTGTACATGAGGCAGTTGCTACATTGCCTCAGGATGCCGAAGTTGAGCTCAGCATATTAAGTACTGAAGCCTTTTACAGGAAAAATGTCACTCAAAGTGTCTGAGTGTGTAGAGAGCAGTGCCAAACACTTGAGGGGAAACTAATACGTAGACCCTGAAAATTTAAGGATGAAGTATTTAGGCAGATATTCTAAAGTTAGGAAGAAATCAAGCAGTACTTACTGAAAATAAAGAATTAGCTTGTCAAGAATGATGAAAAGAGGGGAGTCACATGAATGGCTACTGCCTGGCTACTACTAATGCAGGTTGCAGCACAGCTTCACTCTGTTGGGATACAATGCTCCTTTGCTTCTTCTCTCACCAGAAGCAAAATGTTACCACCAATCCCTGGAAGAGAAGCAGGCCACGGCCTGTTTGGTGAGCCACAGTCTTGTTCCAGATGTTGCAAGGGTCTGCAGGCTTGTACCCTTTTTATGGTAGCTGACTCAAATAGCAACCAGACCAATCAGGTACATTAAGTACAGACACTCACTCTCCAAGTCAGGAATCAATGCACTTTGCTCCTACTCTCACCAGGATCAGAATATAAACACAGATTTCAAGATGTCACCTATAAAGCAGTTATTAAGCTTTCTGGTGATCAGCAGTCTCCAGAAAATAATGTAACTGCACGCCTTCTCTCACTAGGAGAAAACAGAAGCACTAATCTCAAGATAACTACTGAGAGACAGAATGTGGGCTCTCCAATAACTAGTGGTCTTGCAATAGATGCTTAAAGGTAAGATAAAAAATGGTTTATCCTAAACACTGCAGTGTGCACTAGAGGAGTTAGATGTGAAAGTAGGTAACTTAAGTTTTGCATGTCTAAAAAGTTAAGTTTTAGTGGAGAATCACTATTTTTTAAAACAACAAGATAGCTTGAAAGGGGGCGGTCACTTTTTTATTCTGGTACTATGCAATACAGTAGGATGGCCAATAAATTTAAATAGTTGAAGGGGAGTGATTTCCCAAAATGATAATTTTGTGCTTACTCAAACTAACCAGTAAAAGCAGAGAGGAAATGAGATATATTGTCAAATTAACATAAGGGGCAGGCAACTAGAAAGACAGTGGTGTTTAAGAAAACAACAGTAACCAGCTGGGAGGGACACAACAGTAACCGGGTAGGAGGGTGGGAAAAATTTTTGTCTGACTCACAAGAGACAGAGCTGTGGTATCTTTTCAAGTTTTAATATGCAGTTAAAAGCTGACTACAAGTAAAACACAGTGTAAAGAAAACATATTACAGTATACAAAATAGAAAAAGGCAATAAAGCAATACAAAATACAACAAATAAAAACCCAACCTTTCCCTCACAGCAAACTGCAGCAGAGTCTGGGTGAGCCTTTCCAGTAAAGCTCTGAAATGTTTTGTTTTACCCCTTAAACAGAAGGTTTAGTTCCTAGCTCCACCCCTTCAGTTCACAGATGATAAACCTTAACTGACCTCTTCGAACGTATGTGTGACTCTTTAACTGACCTGTTCTAATTTCTGTCTGACTCACAAGAGAAAGAGCTCCGGTATATTTTCAAGTTCTAATATGCAGTTAAAACCAGAATACAAGTAAAACACAGTGTAAAGAAAACAAATCACAGTATACAAAATAGAAAAAGGCAATAAAGCAATACAAAATATGCCAAATAAAAAGCAAACCAACCTTTCCCTTTCAGCAAACTGCAGCAGAGTCTGGGTGAGCCTTTCAAGGACAATCACAAGGCCATCTTCCCATATGTCTGCAATCTCAGATTCAAGAAACCAACCCAGCCTGTAATCATGGCCAATCAGATCACATACACACACAGCATAGCTACAGGCAACCTGCTGCAGATAGAGTTAGGGCAAACATCACCCCCTGACTCAGCATCACTATAGGTGGATATGTACTGCACCCACATATATCATCCCTGTCTGCATCCTACATGAACTCAGACATGTGCTCCCAGCTGCATTACACACTGTAGTCACACCAAGCTGCAGCACCATCCACATACCATCCGCATGGAAGACGGCTAATGTCATCCATGTAGACAGACCTGAATGAGGAATGACGGATTTTGCAATCAAATTGCCCTCACTGCAGGCAATATGACTTATCAGGGCCAGGAGTGCAATGCGAGCAGATAGTGTGCTGATAGATTACAGGGGTATTGTGTGGTTGTGAGTGGTGGCTACTGGTATGGTTGTGTGTGTTGGCTACTGGTATTCAAGGTACATGTGCAGATATTGGACATACTGTTGCCAAATGTATAGGGTCCTGCGATGTGTTTCCCTGTTAGTGTCTACCAGGTGCAATGTCACATCACCGGCGGGAAATCTTTTCACCAGCAGAATGCAACCTGATAATGGAAGTCATAATACAGAACCACACAGTACTGTTTGGCTAAAGCCAGCAACATCTGCGGGAGTAGACCATCCTGTGGGATACCCTGTCCACAGTGTAAATGAGGTGGGCCTGCATGCACGTACATATGAGCAGGTGCAACATCATGCCACCAACCTCATACACCATGCCTGGTAAAGGGCTGTTGCCGTGGCCAGGGACCCCACAACCACAGGTGGGGGCCCAGCCATGCAGCCCCCACTGACACCAAATGAGGAGCTCCTTGCCAAGCTTGGGCCACCCATCACAGTACAACACCTGGGTACAAAGCCCCACTTGCTGGAAGTGGGTGGCACCCACACAATGGACAAGGATTGTGCAGGTAAGGTCCCAGTGGGGATTAGCAGACTACAGTATGAGACATACTTGTATCTGTGCAGTATCTACATGCATGTGCCAGGTCAGATTGCAGTTGGTGATGGGATTTTCTAATGCACAGAAGTGCAAATCTATGGTGAAGGACAGCAAATTGTGTAGTATTGGGTGTTGTACTATAAATGTGCAGACATGCTGCAGCCATCCTTTACTAAGGGCACATGTTAGCCTGCTGACAATACCTCTCTCCCACAACAACATAGGTCACTCTGGTCTGCATATGGGACAGCAGCCTAAAGGTGGTGTATATAGCATTATTCAGTTGTGCTTTGGCAATACACCAGGCATGTGGAGGGCATGCAAGTTACCATGCACACAAGTATGACTAATAGCCATATTGCTTTATGTGCATGTTCACTTGTGGTGGGGTTAATTGTATTGAATTACAGTGATCCCCCCAGGGGCCTATCTGAAGAGAATGTAACATTCCTGTAACATACCGCACAACTTGTCAGTGCAATACATCTGGACAGACACCAGCAAAATGTGTGGGACAAACTGACTAAGGTACTACATGTGTGAAACATTATTGCTATACAGTAGATATAAAATGTATACGCACACCTTTTAAGATGCCATTTGTTTCTGATATATACTGATTGAGACCACAATATATCAGTCCACACCTTTCCCAACCTTTGATGTGACCCATGACATGAACAATTCACTTGTAAAACCAAGCATCTGGACTCATGTATTGCACCTAGAAGCCTGGATAAGTGTGAGGGTAGCAGACATTGTATCAGTATGCTGTTTCAGTCAAGTATGATACCTGATGCTGCCATATGTGTCAGTACACTCACTGTGGCCTATTTGGCAACAATATCACATACATGGGCATTGTTAAGGCAGACAGAGTACTAATAAGTTCCAAACATCTGGATGTTCTATACACATTTGTGCAGAGGACTGGTATGGCCTGTACAATGGTTTCACATGCTGCATGTGAGGCAGATGCCATTACCACACTATATAAAGTAATGGCATCAGGAGGTGGTCACCTACCATGCATGGTACACACATTAAAATGGTATCAGCCACACAAGATATTATCCACACACACACACACACACACACACACACACACACACACACACACACACACACACACACACACACACACACTGGAATTAGAACTCTTACCTATTTATTTCTACCATAGTGTTACAAAAGTGTCAGACACACCACAGAGTTTACACAATTTCACTTTATCCAAAGGTACTTGTAAGGTGAAAGACATCAACAGGACTACTAAATTAGGATGAGTATGGTGGTACACAACACAAAATGGTTTAACCTTCACAGTACATGATTCTCACACAAACACACACATACAATTGCCAGTATTGAAATTAGAACTCCTGCCTATCTAGTTATTTGGATTAAGGCATTACACAGTTAGCAGAAGCACCACACAGCTTACACAATTTCACCTTGTCCACATAAAATACATATATTATATTATATTATATTATATTATATTATATTATATTATATTATATTATATTTTATATGTTCATATATTTTATGCTAGAAAAGTTTTTGTTTGGAACTGAGTTTAATGTTATTTTAATATTAATGAGGGAATGATGATGTCATAATTGCTTTGGATATTTAAAGTCTGTAGTATGTTCTAGGTATTTGTCTGAAGAAGTTCATGTATTTTATGTGGACAAAAGTGCGAACATAAATCCTGTTTTGGTGAATTATTTGCTGCCTTTGGTGGTTTTTATCAGTTTGTCATGTTTGTTGTGCTTTGGTTTACAATTTCACTTTGTCCAAAGGTATTTCTAAGGTAAATGACAAAACAACAGCACTAGTAAAGTAGGGCGGGGGAAGTGTAAAGGGTGGTACACAAATTAAAATGATATAAGCCACACAGTATCTGATTCACACACACACACACACACACACACACACACACACACACACACACACACACACACACACACACACCCATGCACACACACGCACACACACACACTCACACACATACCACAGACTTACCAGTATTGAGATTAGAACTCCTGCCTATGTAGTTATTTGTATTATGGTATTACACAGTTAACAGATGCACCACAGGCTTATATTATTTCACTTTGTTCAAAGGTACTTCTAAGGTGAATGACAACAACAGCAGTAGTAAATTAGTTTAGGGGAAGTGTAAAGGGTGGTACATAAGTCAAAAATGGTATAACCCACACAGTACATGATTCTCTCACACACATATAGTTGCCATTATTGAGATTAGAACCTTTGCCTATCCAGTTATTTGTATTATAGTGTTACACAGTTACTGTGCACACTACAGAGCTTACTGGACTTACAACTGACCAAAGGTGCTGATAACTGCACAGCTGAGGTAAAGTATTACACTTGCCAGGAAGTCTGCCTTCAGTTTCTCCCTTACATCTTGCTAGTTCTGTCTTGCACTCCAAATAGCATTACAGCTTTGCACTTCAACAGGTTATTATAGCAATAAGTGTATCACACCTGGGAGCTATCAGCAGTACTCATGCATAATGGAATTACTCTCAGTACTTATTAGTTATGACCACCTCTCCAGGCATGATTGAAGTACGGTTTTCTGTGCTTTCACTCATTAACCTGGTGCACTTGTTCATTCTGAGGCACTGTTGCAACTGTCTCATATACACAGACAACCCTCTCCTCTATAATCCAAACACTCAGACCAGTGAGAGTTACCCCTATATCACCAAATGTGGAAATATACACTCTCCAGAAAAGACGGGACTAGCTGGTCAAGAGGATAAAATAAACACCTGCATCACACCATGTGGAACACATAGCATGCCACAACACCCACTATGACAGCCCTGGCATACACTGAAAAGCCACATGCCCGCCTTCACAGCGGCACTCATTGGATATTTACACAAACAGCACAGACCAGCAAGACAGACACCCACTCAGACACCATGACATAGCACATGCCAAAGGACACATATGTCACCTACACAGTGTGCCTCAACCTATGCTCCTAAGGCTAAGCACCTTGCACAATACAGTGATCATGGGTGACTCAGTACTGCGGCACACAGATGTCTCACTCACTAAGTTGATTATGGAGGAGGTGACAGGCAACTGTCTATCACATACCAGCATCCAACACATGACACACCCAGTCAAGCTACTCCACAACAACTACAAGTATAACTCTGTCATCATCCATGTGGGTGTGAATGACCTGTGACACACCACCTTGGACTACATGACAAGAGACATGGTGTATTATGAGGTCCAAGCAGATGTGACAGTAGCCCTGAGCTGTATACTGCTGTCACCCAGAATGATGCTGCAGTACTATCAATAGATAATTGACTGCAACATTGGCATGCATGTTGTGTGTCATTCTGAGGGGATCCAGTATCTCTCTGCTTGGGATAACATGACTGACAGACCTCAATGCCTTGCCAGATATGTCCTAAATCTGTCAGCCCTGGGTTTCCAGGTACAGGGTTAGTGTCTTGCAACCCCTATAGTGCCTTATTAGGCAGTGTTCCAAATCAAATTAACACTGTAACAGCTAGACATGTATGCAATCTGAGGGTCATGCTGCTCAACATTAGACATCTAACTGTCAAGATGCAGTCACTCAAAGCACTACTCAGAGTGGAGGACATTGACATTTGTGCTGTAACAGAGAAGTGGTTCACAGCAGCAGACAGCAGCCCTGCATTAACAGGCTAAGATGCATTCTACAGCTGTCAGCCCGGAAATATAGACCACACCTCCCCACAGATGGTGTTGTCTCCATATTCACAATGGATATCCACACCTACAGACTAGTGTCATAACATAATGCATTAGAGGAACTTCCGGTACAACTGACTTTGGATAATAGTGCAATCCACACCATTACCTGCTATCAGTCCCATCTATGTCCCTAGACTGTCAATGCACATTTCTCAACACCCTGGCATCTATGAAGGTCCAACCAGCACTGACACAGTAGGAGACTTCAACTTCCCCTCCATTACCTGGGGAAAGTAGTGAAGCACCAGTACACTTGTCTAACACTTCCTGGAATTCATCAGTTCCAATGCCCTGGACCAGCTCATACTGACCCCCAGTAGAGAATGCAACAACATTGACCTATGTTGATTACTTACATATGGGAATGCTGCTCGACCACAGTTGTCAACCCCTACCTGGTCAGATCCAAACATGATGTAATCAACATGGAGCTCAACATCTCACCCACACACCCCACAAAGGTAACCACCTTGCAAAACCTCTCCAAAGCTGACTTTGCAGTCATAAAAACAGAGGTGGATAACTTCACTGCACCCATGCCAATGGGAAATAGCTGCATGACTGTCGAATCATACACATATGCACTGCACAATCATGTACATGGATGCATGGTACAAGCCATAGCCAACAGAACCCAGGCACTGTCCTTCAAGCACTGGAAGCTGATGTGATGGTCCCCTGCCATTACTAAAGTGTACAACAGAAGGAGGGCACTGTTGCAGAAAAAGGTGGTGTACTAAGTAAACATTGGTCTGAAACACTAAAGAACCACAATCTTGCCACACAGATCTCCAGTAAAAGCTGTCCCTCCTCAACACACATACACAATGATGTCACCAACGAGACAAGGTTCACATGAAGTAAAAAATAAATCTTTAATTTCTCCAGCACATGATAAATACCAAAGTTAAACAGTCAGATTTAGTGCTTTCATCTTCTTACGGAAGACTTCATCAGAATAATAAGACCCTTCACTGCACCACTTTATAATACAATACTTAACTCCCAATTGGTTAAACAATTAATTAAATAATTTATGCAAATTATGTCAAGAAACTGATATTTAAAAGAACAGCTGTCATTGTTTATATTATAGTTGTTAGACAAGTGCATACTACATAAATCAAATATTATGTTTTATAATGAAAAACTTATAAAATCCTAAAGATAGATGTGTATATACATATAAATATAAAACACATATTAAGACATAAAAAACTGCTCATATAGAAATTCTCAAAGAACCCTCCATTAAAAACACATTGAAAACACATTGCATGAAGGAAAACCCTATAAAGGTTATTTAAATAACTATAATTAAATGATGTATAATCAGTATAAATGTACATAAATATACATGTGTGGTTACAGGACAATTAATTTATGTTTTGATTTTTAGTTTTTGACCCTTTTAGGCTTAGACACCTTCAATTTTAATGCAGGGAGAAGTGATATGTGGTCATTCATACCAAGTGGGGTACAGACACCTAACCTCAGCTGCCATATCATCTCCCTGTACTCCAACCTATTCTCACAGTCCCCACCTCTATCACTAGGAACCACCTTTTCCAGGACCCAAAACTTAAAATATGCTTGAGTGCAAACCATAACATGTCGAAACAGGGCATTAGTTTCTCTCTTTCTATTAATTTCATAATTATAACTAATAAAAATAATAATAATCAATGCCCTGTTTCAACATTTTATGGTTTGCACTCAAGCAGATTTTAAGTTTTGGGTCCTGGAAAAGGTGGTTCCTAGCAATAGAGGTGGGGATTGGGAGAATAGGTTAGAGTACAGGGAGATGATATGGCAGCAGAGGTTAGATGCCTGTACCTCACCTGGTATGAATGACCACATATCACTTCTCCCTGCATTAAAATTGAAGCCTAACTAAGCCTAAAAGGGTCAAAAACTAAAAATCAAGACATAAATTAATTGTCCTGTAACTACACACATGTATATTTATATACATTTATACCTATTTTTTACATCATTTAATTATTGTTATTTAAATAACCTTTATAGGGTTTTCCTTCATGCAATGTGTTTTCAATGTGTTTTTAATGGAGGGTTCTTTGAGAATTTCTGTATGAGCAGTTTTTTATGTCTTAATATGTGTTTTATATTTATATGTATATACACACCTACCATTAGGAGTTTATGTTTTTCATTACAAAACATAATATTTGACTTATGTAGTATGCAGTTGTCTAACAACTATAATATGAACACTGACATAGCTGTTCTTTTAAATATCAATTTCTTGACATCATTTGCATAAATTATTTAATTAATTGTTTAACCAATTGGGAGTTAAGTATTGTATAATAAAGTGGTGCAGTGAAGGGTCTTGTTATTCTGATGGTCTTCTGTAAGAAGATGAAAGTGCTTAATCTGGCTGTGTAACTTTGGTATTTATCGTGTGCTGAAGAAATTAAAGATTTATTATTTTTTTACTTCATGTGAGCCTTAGTTCCTTGATGACATCATCATGTATGTGGGTTGAGGAGGGACATCCTTTATTGCAGCTCTGTGTGGCAAAATTGTAGAAAAAGGTGGTGTCTCAAGACTGGTGATCTCCCTTATTAGCCTCAAACACAACTTGGGATCCTTCATGGAATCACCTACAGGCAGCTATGAAGGCAAACTTGCAGCAGACACTGACAACAATCACAAAAGCCTTTGATAGTTATATCAACAGCAACCACAGTAATAACCACAAGTGCTGTGAGTTACTGCACAATGCTAAATCCTGTCCTGAGACAACAGATATTGGCCACAGTCTTGCAAACACATTCAGTGCCAGCTTTACCCCTCACTCCCCCCCAGGGGGCAATCACAATGGCAGATGAATGTCAGGAACCCGGCATTACTGCAGGCCAGGTTAGATCAGCATTGTCCATAGGCAAGAATACAGCTTCCATGGGACCCCAACATATCCATGGCTGTGTTCTACATGACATACAAAGAGACCTGGCTCCAAATCTGTGTGCCCTGGTCAGTCATAGCCTAACTTCAGGCTTTGTCCCTTCCAAAATTGCACACTGTTACAGTCATCCCTCTCCATAAAGGTGTAGCATATACAGACCTTGGGGATTATTGGCCCTTAGCCTGATGAGTCTACTATGTACGGGTATGGACCGCCTCATCAGGGACCTGATTGACCAGAATATGGGTGATCTCCTAACTCTGGACCCCACACAGTTTGGCTTTGTGAATGGCAGATCATGCCTGCTCAACCTGGTTGACATCTTTGAGTGAGTCACCAAGGCTGTGTATGACAGTAAGGCACTACATACAGCCTACCTTAATCTGGCCAAAGCTTCTGATGCCATTCCTCAGTCAGTAATTATTGATAAACCCAAAAAACTAGGCATCAACCCCTCTATCAGTGGGTAGTTTGCAAACTGGTTCACAGAACACACAGTGTGACAGTGGCAAACTCCAAGTCAGACTGACAAGCAGTCAAGAGTGGAGTCCCACAGGGATCAGTACTGGATAGTGTCCTGCCCATCGTCTACTTCTCAGGAGTCCAGCCCAACACAGAGGAACTCTGGCTGACAACGCTCATGGAGGACTGCAACCTGGGCGCTATCATGAACTCCACAAGTGATGCAGACATCCTACAGAAAGGCCTTACTAAGACCAATGAGTGGTGTGGAAACCATGTTCAGAAGCTTAACATCACAAAATGCATCATCATCCCCTTTGGTAAAGTATTCAGTTCCCAGTAAGTACCACATCACTGGGTGCCCAATGAACACTGTAGGCATTATAAGAGATCTGGGGACACAGGTTGACAGCAACTTCTCCTTCAAGCACCACATTGCCACTGTGGTCAGGATGTCCTTCTATATGGCACATTGCATTACCAAGGGTTTTGCATCCAGGAAGACAGAGGTAATGATCTTTGTCTACTATTCCCTCATTAGACCACTCCTCAAGTATTATAGCCCATTTGTCCTGTACCTCACTAGACCTGCTACAGCTGGAGAGGCCACAGAAGCACCTCACAAAGAGGTTCCTAGGCATTAAACACACATCCTACACAGAAAGACTCAGAAAACCTAAGCTATTCTCTGTGTCATATCGCCTAATTAGCAACTATCTTATTGTTTGAGTATCTTATTGTTTTACAAAATTGTTCTTGTACTTCTTTGTTTCTCTTACCATGTATACCAGTTTTTTTATTGTTATCTAAACCATGTATGTACTCTGTTAACTTCCTTGGAGCTTTTCTCCCCAGGACTCCACTGAAAACGGACACTTTGTGTCCAGTTGGATTTATCCTGGTAAAATAATGTTAAAATAAATAAATAAATAATACATAAACTATCTGTGCTTGACTTACAAAGCCATGTCTGACCCAGCTGTTTTAGAAATGCTACATATAAATCCATCCACATCACCCACTGCAGAGACCTCTACCTCAGTACCAAAATCACCACAACATGCTGGAGGGACAGGTCCCTCACCAAGAGACTGTACATGCCCTGGAATACACTTCCCATACATGTCATGCAGAGCACATAGCTAACCCTGTTCCAGAGAAAACTTGATGAGTGGATGGGTAATATACAGTTCAACCCATGGATCACTGCAGTGGCTATACTTGATACAGGCATTGGGAAGTAACATTGGGCGACACAATGGCAGGGCCCTTCTACGTGCTAGGCTTGTAAAGGCTCCTGGGCCATTAGCCTACTACACACTTGTGAACCTATAAAGAGAATGACATCAGCAGGACTGATAAAGTAGTGCAGTGGGTGTTAAACATATCAAAGTACTTTGTCCTACAAACAGACACATGTACACACACACACCTGTGAGGTGTGAGAGTAGAACCCCTACCTAACTAGTTATTTGTACCATAGTGTTACGCAGTTACTGCACACACTACAGAGATTACTGGGCTGAGAGTTGGCCAAAGGTGCTGATATGGGGAATGACATCAGCAGGACTGATAAATTAGGGCAGTGGGTGAGAAACATATCAAAATACTGCTGCTAACAAGCATACATACCCACACACACACATTTACCAGATACAAAAGTAGACTCCCCTGCCAAATTTGTACTATATGTTAAGCATTTAACACATGCACTACTGAGCTTACAGGGCTGACAGCTGGTCAAAGTTGTTGATAAGGGACTGACATCATTTGGACTCATAAAGTGGGGCAGTGTGAAGTGTTGTGGGTGGGAATGGCATAAAACTGTTTCAGCTATAAACAAACAAACACACCACTCCCTCAGTCTTGCACACATAACTGTCTCTCTCACACACACACACACACACACACACACACACACACACACACACACACACACACACACACACACACACACACACACACACACACACACTTTTACATTTCCCAGGAATGAGCATAGAACTCCTACCTGATTAGTTCTTTATACTCTAGTGTTATGCAGTTATTGCACATGCCACAGAGCTTATGGGGCTGAGGCCTTATGGAAGGCACTTCTAAGATGAGTGATATCTGCAGTACTGCTAAAGTAGGGAAAGGGGAAATGTGCTAGGTTTGAAAGGTCCCAAAAGCTTTTAGTTGTGAACACACAGACACAAACACACACAGCCACACACCCACATGCACACATGCACATACATGCGCACACATACACACACACACACACACACACACACACACACACACACACACACACACACACACACACACACACACACACACACTTTTACATAGAGCTCCTACCTAACTAGTTATTTGTACTATAGTGTTATGCAGTTATTGCACACACCACAGAGCTTATGGGGCTGGGCTGGGTCCTACAATATATTACTGTCACACACTAATAAATTTTGTTTTTACACTTTTTAATTGTTTTTTTCATGACACCATGTTTGAGCACTGCAGTGCGCTTCTCAAACATACCCAGATAATTAAAAAAAAATAAAATTATTTTAAATAATTTTCCATATGGCTTTGGACACATGGTGGATAGTTTTGCCATATCTGTCTCTGCTATGCTATTTCTGCCCGTCTAACTGCATGTTTACAGCCCCTGTTGTCTGTTTTACATCCTGTACACAAACTTTTTCTGTGTGCGCTACAGATACCAACATGGGGTCTGCAGGGCTGCCTATCTGGCTTCCTGTATTGCTGTACCTCCCTCATTTGCATGCATTTCACCTGTTTATCGGGTGATTTGGATACCACAGATACTTCTGTGTAGGCACGTGTGTGTGCGCTGCCCAGTTGTGTTTACTGGATTGCACACCTGCTTACTTTCATGTAAGCAGTGTGCCACTATGCCTACATGGAAAAAAGTCTGTGTAGGCTTTATTAAACCCCCCCCCCCAAGACTTAAAAAGTAAAAAAATCATTGATATTCAGAAGCCATATAGCTGAAACACATGATGTTCTTAAGGGGTCATTTGCTATATCCCATGGGCCTATATTCCAGGATGTTTAAGGTATCACACAGTGAAAATTCTAGCTTGGCTAGATTTCTCTTGTAGTTTTTTAAGTCCAATTCTTGAGAAATGTATATAGTCACAATTCATATAGTTTATCATGCAAAATACACTACTTTTCCATCACAACATGGTTTCTGCACCTGCCCTCCTATCAACATCAATATCAATAATAATATTAATAGCACTGACACTAACATAAATGCATATAAATTAGAATCAGCCCTTTTTCTCAGCCTCTCAAAAGGTTTCAGCATCGTTGAACACTACACATGAACTCATCAACTTAGGTCTTTGTGATAGAGCATTATAATAGTTCCAAAACAACCTCCCAAATAGATCGCAAGCAGTGAAATAGCTTGATGACATCTTCTCTTTCCTCCCTGTTGTTCTAAGTGTTCAGCAAGGTTCTATTCTGGGATCCATCCTGTTCAATATCTTTATTAACAACTTCAGAAAGACATGTAAAAGTGTCTCTCTAATCCAATATGTTTACAATTCTTTCACCTGTTCAGTAAACTAATTAAGCACCATACAAAGACTATCTCAGGACTCCTTCACTTCCATAGAAAACTAGCTCTCTACTTCTTGATTTTCTTGAACTCAAATAATTTAAAATTAATCCTTTTTACCCCCAAACATAATCCACTTAACAACTACATACTCTCTATTAACTTTTCCAACAACAGTAAAATTTGAACGCATCCCGCGAAACAAAACCATGATTCATCTGTACTGACAAAGACCTTAAATTCAACAACCATATCCAACATGTTGTAAAGAAAACACCAAAATCTTGGCTCTCACTCCAGGCCCAAAGCATATATGTCTGACAATACAAGAAAACATATTGCCACCTCTCTCCTACTTTCCTCTCTCCCACTCGGTACTGATTTTTACCAACTTACAAATGACTCAGCAAAATAAATTATAGCAATGCTAGGACAAAGTAACTAAATTTACTGCAGCTCTCCCTCACAGAGCTTCCCACTATACAGGAGAACTTCATTAGTTTGAATTAACTCACTACCTAAGTCCCAACTTCCTTTCAAACACAGTCTTATCTACAGTTCAGATGACTGCTGAAACATTATAAAATTAACAGTCCCACAAGGTCTCTACACACAGCTCATAAAGTGTTATTAAATGTAACTAAATCAAACAATATAGTAGGATACTCGCTGTTTTTTCATTATGTATCCAAAATCTGGAAATTAATTCCCTTGTCAGTGTAGCAAAAGCCCACTATAAAAGCATTCAAGGAACATCTTGAATATTACTTACATAAATCTTGGCTTTACAACTGCACAAGTCCAGTGTAAAAACTTTCATTTTGTCTTTCTTGTATACCCCTTTCTTCTATTTCATCCTTTTTATAATCTACCTTCAAACAGTCTTTTTGTTTAATCCATCTTCATGCTTTATTTAACTAAAATTCTGACAAAACTGCTTGCCTCTTTCACTCACACCCCTTCCTATTCTCTCCCACTAATATCCTCTTCCTTCACACTACACCTCTTTCTCTCTCACCTTCCCACTTCTATTAGTGGTCATAAGATAAATTGTTTTTGTAACAAACATAACTATTCTACGGCCAATGTTTATTTGTATACCATGTGTAAATAAATTATTTTGTATACACTGTATAAATATTATCTGATATATTTGTATTATCACATAATTTCTTGTGGATCAAGCATTTCACCCCAGGGCTCCACTGAAAATGGGTCTTGTGCCCAGTCAGAATTTCCCAGTAAACAAAAACAATACATAAATACATATTTTAACTTGAAATGAAAACAATCATATGTCTGCTTTAATCTATTTCTCTTTATTTTCAGTCCAAGTCAATTCAAATTCTCTCAAAACAATATTGTTCTAGTCCTCTTCAATAATCACATCACACCAAATGATGTTTGATGACCTTTATTAAACTTCCATAAACATAACTTTATTAACCAATATTTTAATTTATTAATCATAACGTAAATATCCATATAACTGTTAACAAGGGTAGCATGACCTTGTTCACCCTAACCAAATGGGCAGTGTCCTTACTGCCGCTCATTTATTTTACTTATCAAGCAGCATCCCATTGCTCATTTTCATTTCCAACTTATTAAATTAAGCAACCAACCAAATAAGCAGTGTCCTTACCTCCCCTCATTTAATTATACTTATCAAACTGCATCCAACCGCTCACTTCCATTTCCCAGCTCATTGAAATGAACATCCAGCACCAGAGGGGGAAGAGAAAAGATACAAGCCTGCCCCTCTTCTCTGCCTACCCACACTTATAAAATAACCACACAATCCCCAATGTTTCAAAAATAGGGATGGAGGGTGGTTAGCAAGTTCACACCAAAATGTGATTCCTTACCCAGTTACACTCACATAAAACCTATTAAGCCCCATCCTTAAACTTACCTCATTTCCTCCCAGTCCTCCTACTTTCCCATTTAACCCTCCCCCAACTAACTTTCGTCTCCTAACCTCTTAATTCTCATTACTATTTCTACCTAACTCCCACCTGAAGATGTCCATGGACAAATTGGTTTGTTACCAAACCTCATTATCAGTTTCCAAAAGTTTACAGCCTTGGTATTCCAGGTTAGGTTAAACTGACAGAAAAGTCTTAAGCACATCCACAAACAGGTCTCTGGGTCTTATTTTAAGTACAGGCACATACAAAACTAGGCTTATGGTACTCCTTTAGATATCTCCACAGGCTAGTTCCCGACATTCCTTTCAGTACATCTACAGGCAAGTTTCTTTTACTGCACATCAGTTTCTTAAGATGGATTCACAAGAGTCTCCAATTTTTAGAGTCTCCAATTTCTAGACCTATCAAAAGCTTTTGATATGGTCTCCCATTCCAAACTAATGGATGCACTAACTGAACTATCCTTTTCACCATTTCATAACTATTTATCTGGCCGTCAACAATCTGTTCTATGGCAGGGTGACCTATATCCATGGCTTCCTTTATCCATCGGTGTCCCCCAAGGATCTATCTTGGGCCCTCTCCTTTTCTCCCTCTTTACTAATAATCTACACACAGCTACTCCACATGGTTCTATAATACAGTATGCAGATGATTCAACACTTATCTGTGCTGCCACGTCTCTATCAGCTCTTCATTCTCAAACACAGGAATCTTTCACTTCTGTTAAAACATGCTTAGCCAATGCCCATCTAATCCTGAACCCAAACAAAACTAAATTATTACTCATCCAACCTAACAAGACATCTATATCATGCCCAAAATTTAACATAATAGTCAAAGACAATACTGTGATCTCCCTAACAACCCATACAAAGCTTCTTGAAGTGGAAATAAACAATACCCTAGAAATTTGATTTGCGTGTCTCCCTAACTATAAAAAAAGTCCATAAGAAACTTGGAAGTACATAGGCACAAAAGGTTCCTGACTACAATGGCCAAAATTACATTAGCACAAACCCATCTGCTCTCCACTCTACTATATGCCTCTCCAATTTTAACTAATCTAAGGAAAACTGACTTATCTAAGCTTGAAGCATGTTATAATAAAATTGCTAAGTTTGCATCTGACTGCCCATATAGAACACATCATTGTACAGCTATAAGGATACTAGATTGGCTTGAGCTTCGAAACATTATTCTTTACAACCAGCTCTCTCTAACTCACAAAATTGTAACACAACCAACTAGAACCCATGCACTACAAAATCTCATCCTTCCTTGCAGTTCCAGCAGACCACTTCACTCTAACAATATGAACTTACTCACCATCTCCAAGGCCAACAACACTGCAGAAGAATTTTTATTTTCCAACTATATAGCTCGTATATGGAACTCCCTTCCTAACTCCATTCTCTCAATCTCATCCACTAACCACTTTAAGCCATCACTTAAAGCTTATCTAAAAAATAAATGACTATGTTCCTGTACTAACCCCTCATGAGTGTTCGGATGCATCACAGTATACCCAAAACATATCCAACTCCTCCCTGGTGTTTAATCCTTTGTTCCTACCAACATGTCTTAAGCTTATATCTTGACATAAGTCATGCCTACAAATAGTTCTAGATATGTTCAAAGCCCAGGTTTTGTTGTCAAGATGTAACAAAGTTGTATGTTCTTATGTATACTACATTTTGTTTACTTTATACTTTATTGATTGTTGTAATGTGTGCATGAAAATGTACTGTTAGTCATGGAGCTTTTCTCCCTGGGCCTCTGCTGAAAAAGGACATGTGTCCAGTTGGACTTTCCCAGTAAACAAATGTTAAATAAATAAATAAATAAATAAATAAATAAATAAATGAATAAATACATTTTTGTTAAAAATCCCTCTGTATGACAGGCAAATATGTGTCATGTTGTGGGCTTTCAGTCCTTTTCATGTGTTTCACATTAACTATGCCATTATAGGCTTTTACTACCACATTAGACTGATTATATCTGCAAATTAAGACTTTTGCTATAATATATGGAATATACGTCACATCAAAATACTGGTTTTAACTTGTTAAGTAGATACTATGTCACACTGAACCCTGCTCACACTATACAACCCTTGGTTCTGTACTGAATGAGGGATGGGTTATAGGACTGAGATATCTGATCGACCTTCATGTGGATATTGGCAAACTCATGTTTGAGTGAAAAACAAAACAGCTGTAGTGTGAAAATCCCCCTACCTTACTCGATGTTGACACCTCTTTACTTGTATAGCCACTGTAAGTGTGTCATGTCAGTTGCCACAGTAAAGTTGCAGCTTAATAAATAATATTGTAGAGAAGTTAGTGTCCATTTAATACTTGAAACAGAACTGCTCCTTTGCTGAGTATCTTATCTCAGCCCTAATTAACTTTTATCGAGGCAGAAGATTGACATTTTCTCACCACCTACTCCTTCAGATAGCACAGCTCATAACCCTACTTCAGATGCATTGCTGTACACAATAAAGTTTTTATCACAGTCAGGGCAACTAAGACAGCTTTCAGGTGGTTAAAAGCCTCATCTGTTGCTATGATCCTCTTTGTATGGACAGGTTTATAGGTTCATAGGTTGGTACTAGGCTATTGGCCCTAGGGCCTATACAAGCCTAGCTAAACAATTCCCCAGATATTTCTTCCCACAATATTTAGTTCCCATCCAATCGTCAAGGTTCCTTTTGAAGAGGGTCAAGGAGGCACTCTGCTTGACATGTATGGGCAGTCTATTCCAGAGTATGGGGAGTCTCTGGGTCAGGAACCTATCTCTCCAGCATGTTTTGTTCATTGTGTTGACAAGGTTTAGATCCCTGGAGTGTGTGGCTCTGAGAGATTGGGATTTCTTTAAGTAGAGCATGTCTAACAACTCAGGGTTTGACATGGCCTTGTATATTACAATATGCCACAGAGTATAGCTCGAGTTTTTTTAGACAGTCAGTATAGGGCATCTGCTTTAGGCCTGTGATTCTTTTAGTGAGGTATTTCTGCAGCCTTTCCAGCTGTTGCAGATGTCTTGTGAGGTACATACCAAATGGGGCATTGTACTCTATTCTATAATGGGTCTAATTCAGGAATGAGTACAGTGGGACAATGACCTCCTTTTTTCTGGATGAAAAGCCCTTAGTGATGAGGTGTGCCACATAGAAGAATTTCCTGACTGTTGTGGCAATGTGGTTATCAAATGTGAGACCACTGTCCACTTGTGTCCCTAAGTCTCTCATCACACTTTTGGTGTTTAGTGTACTGCCACCTATGTGGTAATCCATGGGTACCTGTTTTTTTCCCAAAGGGGATAACTATAAATTTCTTGGCATTAAGCTTGAGCCCATGGCTCTGGCACCAAGCATCTATTTCTGTGAGGCCCTTTTGTAGAATATCCACATCATTTGGGGATTCAATAATGGCTCCCAGTTTGCAGCCATCTTCAAACTTTGTTAGCCAGACCCTTAGTGTTGGCCTGTACTTCAGAGAAGTAGATGCCAAACAAGTGTAGTATGGGTACTGTACCTTTTGTAAGATCTGCCAAAGGACAGACTGTGATAGTAAAGTTGAGTATGAACTTCCTACAGTTGCTTGCTAGCCGTAAAAATCCTTCATTTGTAATTTGGTACAGGCCATTTCATGACAGCTTGTGTTTTATTTTTTTTTTTTTTTGGGGGGGGGTCTAATTACCCATCTTACAAACACATATCATACATTTCTGGCTTCTAGTATACAAAGCGTATTACTGGCAACATTAACAATAAGTCAAGCCTGTCTTAAAGAGTCCAGCATACTTTGTTCTTTGACCAAATGTGTCTTCCATTCCTCTGAACAAATTACTGTATCATCAGTCTATACACCTGAACACCTAGCTGGCATGAGGTTTCAGAATTTTGAGAACGAGCCACTGAAAAGTTGCAGGAACACAGGGAAGTCCAAAAAGTCTCAGGATTGATGGGGATCTGACAGAACACCTCTCAATTAACCCTATTTTAGAGAAATATTCCTATTTTAAGTCCTGATTTACCCCTTGTACATGATGTAGTTATTTTTGGAGGTATGTCCCTGTTGTTTGGCTTGATTTATGACCTTACACAGTTTTCTGAATTCCTCATTATCACAAATGATTTTTGAAGCTGTCTAGTACACAGAAAACCACACCATATGATCAACATATTAGTGGCACCAATAATTTATAGAAATGGGGCACACATCTTACATCTTCCTTTTTCAGATTTAAAAATAAATTTCCTTATGTGGTAGAATTTTGCAGTACTGTTCATTAAAGTCTATAGATTTTACACTCTCTTTGACAATGTGTTTATACTTTCCATAATTCTTGTTTCTCTCTGTTTTTTAAACAAGTGTTTCGGTGCAGTATTCAACATTCCTACTGAAAGTGGGAAGAACTATGTACTATTTGGTATTTAAATGTTATGCTAATTAGATGTCCAGATTTTTGGCTGGATGGGGTCTATATCACGTTAAGAAAATAGGCAAACAAAACGAACGTCTCAAAAGTCCAAAAAATAAAGAATGGCAAGCAAAAGGCAGAGGACAAAGTAGATTCACTCTATAAACTTTTACTAAAAAAATACATGTGTATTTTTTTAGTAAAAGTTTATAGAGTGAATCTACTTTGTCCTCTGCCTTTTGTATGCCATTCTTTGGTTTTTGGTCTATATCACGTTGTCAAAGTTTTACAACCTTGAATGCTATATGGTTGAATGCATATATTTGAAGTTGTAAAACTTCGGAAACTTAAAAAAAAATAAAAATAATAAAAAACGTACCTGACAGTTGTAAGCGGGGGGGGGGGCCTGCACCCCCCACCCCCCGCTCTTTAAATATACCAACTCTGAGATCGCACTACAGTATAGTAAAGGCAAATCTTCCCTTTCCACACTCTACTGCATTGTAGTGCAGTCTCGGAGCTGGTATATTTAAACAGAGAGGGGTGTGGGGGGTGCATGCGGGCTTGCCCCCTGCTTACAACCGCCAGTTAATTTATTTATTATTTTTATTTATTTATTTTTAAGTTTTCGAAGTTTTGCAACTTCAAACATATGGGTTTGACCATATAGCATTCGAAGTTGTAAAACTTCGACAACGTGATATAGACCCAGCTGAATGTTCCTACTTTTCAATGGACATTGTTTCTATTTTCAGTGTCTGTAGGTTGAGGGTTATGCCTGATAGTATGTATTGCTTAAATCTAGGATGGTCAGAAACCTTACTTTGTCTAACCTGCCTATAAAGTCATTCTATCTGGACATTTCATTCAGTTTTCAGAAATTATTCCAAAATCTTAAGGGAGTTATCCGCCTTAGGGACCAATGTACACACACAACTGCTTTCACTTTGGGACTCCTCAATAACTCCTAACTCCCTACTTTTCACCTATTCACTTACTGCTTTCCTTTGGGACTGGGGCACCCTATAGAGATTTAAATGTTTACCTTTTCCCCTGGCACAGTCTCAGTATGATGCTGTATTACATCAGTACTATCAGGTATTGCAGGAATAAAAACATTGTTTCTCAGTAAAAAATTCTTATATTTCTTGTTTCTGGGATTAGACAAATCCTTTTCTACTTGAACAATGAATGTCAGCTCTGAACCTGATTACAGAAGTTCCAGCTTCTCTATATAGTTTTAATGCAATTATGTGTGATATCTGCTCTAATGTTCTCTTTTTTTTCTACTTTGTGTTATTTTGCTGTTCACACCATTTATTTTCTCTAATACATGAAAACATCCTTGTCATCTTGCTTGGATTGTATTATTAGTAGCGGGACATAACACTTGGTACCTTGTTTTAAATCCACAAAGCTGTTGTTATTATATACCATCCACTACATTGCTTGTGTCCTTAGTGTATGTTTCCAAACTTCCGGCATAAGAATTTTTAACCTATCATTCAAGTTCGTAAAGTGTGGTATACTTTTAAAAGTGATTTTCCCTTACATTTGAAGTTTCATTTGCTATCTGCAGCAAGCCTCAGAGATGTCTGCCATATGTTAACTCAAATGGGGTAAATCCTATTAAAGCTTGTAAGATATCTCTTACAGCAAAAACAAAGTGGGCAATAACTAGTCCCAGGTCTTACTATCTTGCTTCATGGCTACCTTTAGCACAGACTTCAGAGTTTTATTAAAGTGCTCCCCTAGCCCATCAGTTTTAAAGTGGTACTCTGAAGTTTTTGACTATATACATTAAAACTATAACAATGCATACATTACCCTGGATATAAATGAGTTTCCTGGTCCATAACATTTCCTTTTGGAAACCATGCTATGGAGGAAAGTAACACTAGCTTTTTAATTATTGAATTAGCATTGGTTTTAAGCCAGGATACTTACTTCAGGAAACTTAGTTGACCATTAAAATATCACTACAATGTATTGATAACCTTTACTGTATTATATCTATGATTCTACAAGATCCATGGTTATCCCCTTGAATAATGGGACTTTGAAGATAGACATAAATTTACATATGTTTCTGTACTCAGGATGCTGTGCTGTCCATTGACATTGTGGGTAAACTGCGAAGAAGTTCTCAATGTTACACTAGGCCAATAAAGCCTCACTAAAATTCTAGCTTTGATTTTTTTCTGTCCCTAGTTGTCCTTCAGGAATTTTGCCTTATGACAGTTTTCTCATAGATGCTCTAAAAGGTAGTGAATTACTTCTTCTTTGCATTTACTTAACTCTAATAGCAAGCCATTTTTCAACTCAAAACATGGGCATGGTATGGGGCCAAACTGCTAGGGTTGCCACCTTTCCAAATGCCCAAAGTGGGACATTTTTTGTACAAACCTCAGATTTTTGCAAGGCAAAACATACCCATGGCCAGTACAAAGGACAGAACTTCACTTTTTAGCCTAAATAAACTCTTATTCTTGTAGCATTTTAGTTGCTTATTCTGTTTCTTATAAGATTTAGGTGTTTCAGAAACAGAAAACTGTTTTATGCAACTATTACATTAAATATAGGACATATGTTTGTCCTAATATCTCAGGACATTTGCAATTTCTTCAGTTTTTATGCAGGACACAACTGCCCAAAGATGGGCTGTCCCCTCGCAAAGTGGGACAGGTGGTAACCATACAAACTGCTCATCTGTTTTTTCCTTTGTTTTCCAGATTTATTTTCTTTGGATCTGCTTAATATGTATGATCTTCCCACTGTGCTTTCTTAAAATTGTAATTCTTTATCTGCAAATCTGCCAAGTCAGGAACACTTTTGTCAGTACAGTGACATGAATTGGATTATACAGTCTCTTCACCTATGAATATAGGTAAAGGTGATTTTTTTTCTTCTTTTTCTAATCTTTCCTTTGCAAAAGACAACTCAGGATGGTGACTTTCTTCTTTTTTTGGTTTTGTCAGTTTCATTGCTTTTGCCTCAGTAACTTTTATCTCTTTAGTCTCCTCCAGCTGAGAGTTTTGTTTATGACTACCTGTTTGTTTTGACATTACAGGGGTGCTATGATTCTCTTCAGACTGCCTTTCTTCTCTCACAGAATTTATTGCTATGGTCTCTACCTCTCTATCACTACACAAACATCCATCATCATTTTAATGATTGCCATCTTCTGAAAACATCCAGTAGACTACATTATGAGAAATTCCATGTCACTGTCTACACTGACGCTCTAATTAATATAACCACTTTTTTAAGACTTGGTAATGGGCTTCTGATACTGCACTGGTTCTTTTATGCATTCCAGATAAACCTGGATTTTTTTCCTTTTGAAGTTTTTGCATCTATCCTTTTCTTTTCTTCAGTTCTGTATATTTTTACTAGTGTGTTAGTCTGCTGCTACCCTCCTCCATTTTACTAGGGGATTTAATCAGATCTGTATACCCTTAGTTATGTATCAGACTGCTGATGCTGTCCCCATTTTACTAGAGGTATAGTCAGGCAACACTCAAATCTTAATGAGCTCCCTACCTCCACCTTTTTTTTAAACACCTTTATTGAATTATCACTGAGGAAGGTATTGACTAATTATGATATCATGTGTCAAAGTAGGTATTAAGGCTAAAGAGTTTAAAATGTCTACATGTGTTATAGGATAAACTTCTCTATCTCCATGATGACATATTACTTCCACCTTTCCTCTTGCCATGTTATATGTTTACAACTTAATATTCCTTAGTAAGTGCAGCCATGTTCCTAGAATCTAGTAGCTCTTTCGATTCCTTCCCGTCCACTAATACCATACCTTTTGTTAAATTATAATAGCACTGAGGCAATATGGTGATTTTACTTTTTTAGCACCTATTTTATCCCATTCCACTGATGAATTCTCATTTTCCATTATGTTTCCAAGAAATCATATTTTTGATAGGGGTAACATTTGCATTTCTGTTACCAACTTGTTGATTAGAAATCATATTTTGTTAGATGCAGTACTCCTTTTATTAGTTAAATAATGCTAACAATGAGCATCCTCTTCCTACCTGTAAAGCATACAAATTGAGTCACTAATAGAATTTGTGTTTTCATAGATATCTGCACATACTTAGTTACTAGCTTAAGATGCTCAGCTTTAACAAAAGGCTCATTAACAATAACATATCAGTTAGCAAAACTAATTTATCATAACTCTTTGTCACTTTAAAATGTTTACACAAATTACTTAGGAGAGAACTTTTGAATGTATCATTTGCTAGAATATCTATCAATTTCATTTTACTGTTTACTTCTGGTTCCAAACATTAGGTTAAGCTATGCTTTAGATAGCATATTTGTGATATTATCATATTACTTGTACTAACAATCTAGTTATGATATTGTATTGCTTGTGTTTCAGAAAATACACTAGTCCTAGCCAACAATTTAATCTAATATTTTGATAGTTCAAGTAATTAGTCCTTTTCATGTTCATATAGGTGCGGAGTGTTCTGTATGCTGTGAGGATAAATTAATCACAAACAATGAAAAGAAGAAATTATATTATCTTAAATACTAGAGTCTCCTTCTTGATCACATTTTAGGAGATTAAGACAGATAGAATTAAAGTTGTAACACACATACAAACAAAACATGATCTAATCACACTTGCACATCATAGATATGTTTTTGACTGACTTTGCTAGGATGAGTCTTAAATGTAATAGTTACTGGAAATTCATAACTGATAACTATGTTTTTCGTGGCACTATATGTACATAGTTGTCCCGGTCCCCTTCAATAACACACATCACACCAAATGACATTTGACGACCTTTATTAGTTTTCCACAACATAGCTTTGATCACCAACTTTATTAATTACAACTATTCATGATATAATTGATTCTAAATACAGCATAACATCCTTGTAATGTTAATCAGGGCAGCGTACCTACTCACCCTGCCCTAGTAAGCAGCGTTCATACCTCCACTCACTTACTTTACTTATGAAGCAGCGTCCCATCTCACTTCATACACCATTCATTGTAATATTAATCAGGGCAGCGTACCTACTCACCCTGCCCAACAAGCAGGGTTCATAGCTCAGCTCGCTTACTTTACTTATGAAGCAGCGTCCCAACTCACTTCATACACCATCCATTGAATTAACTTGCACCAAATAAGCACCATCCTTACCTCAACTTGCTATCTATTCAGCAAGCTTCCTCCAGCTACTCCTTTCCTTTCCCCAGATCCTTGAAATAAACATCCAGACATCAGAGGGGGAACAGAAGAGGGCAAGCCTATCCCTCTTCTCCGCCTACCCCCACTGATAAAATAACCCTACTCCCCACCAACAAAAGGAGGGAGGGTGGGTGGGTAGCAAGTTCATGCCAAAATGTGATTCCTTAACCCAACTACTAGACTAAACCTCTTAAGCCCCTCCCCATCATTATCTCATTTCCTCCCCACCATCCCTGCCTCCACTTAACCCTTTCATCTTCCCAACCCACTTAACTTCCCTTCATATTAACCTAACCCCCCCCCCCTCAGAAGATGTCCCGAGACAACTTAGTTTGTTGCCAAACTTCATTTGTCCCGGTCCCCTTCAATAACACACATCACACCAAATGACATTTGACGACCTTTATTAGTTTTCCACAACATAGCTTTGATCAGCAACTTTATTAATTACAACTATTCATGCTATAATTGATTCTAAATACAGCATAACATCCTTGCAGTGTTAATCAGGGCAGCGTACCTACTCATCCTGCCCCAGTAAGCAGCATCCATACCTCCACTCACTTACTTTACTTATGTAGCAGCGTCCCATCTCACTTCATACACCATTCATTGTAATGTTAATCAGTGTAGCATACCTACTCACCCTGCCCAACAAGCAGGGTCCATACCTCTGCTCACTTACTTTACTTATGAAGTAGCATCCCAACTCACTTCATACACCATCCATTGAATTACCTTCCACCAATAAGCACCATCCTTACCTCAGCTTGCTTATCTATTCAGCAAGCTTCCTACAACTACTCATTTCCTTTCCCCAGATCCTTGAAATGAACATCCAAACATCAGAGGGGGAAAAGAAGAGTGCAAGCCTATCCCTCTTCTCCGCCAACCAGCCTGACCAGGCTGTTCGCCCTCCCTTCTACCCAAAATTGTTCAACCCACTTCCCACAAAGGGAAGGGTCAAGCCAAACATCATTCGGTGTACCCATCATCTGTAAAGCACTTTAGAATTCCGTCATAAACCCCTTTGTCATGCCCTCACTGAAACACACCCTAATGAAAATAAATAAAGTAGGATTACCGTGACTCCATTGTAACACTGGAACATCCACACCAAGAGAACACATACCCTTTTAGCCCACTGCCTTCAAAGCTGAAATCATGGCTCAGTCTGAATCTACTGATAGCCTATAACCACAACAAAACCACAAACTATAACCCCCTGAACTCAAGATGGCACCCAGACAAACAACTAGAAGCAAGTCTCACACCTAAGACCCTGTTAACCGTATCATATCACCTTAGCCCACCCACTACCCAGTTCTATATCAAAGTTCCAAGAAAGCAAGGATTGAACTTCTCTGGCTTGCAGGAGCTGTATGTCTGTAGCCCAATAAGTTCCTGCTCTCCTATGAACATTGTGACTCAATGCATCCTGTGGGATCCCCACACTCCCCATAAACCAACCCCAATAGTTTTCCCCTTTTGCACCCTTTACCTACTTCTTCCTTACCTGCCCCTTATACCAATGCAATAATCAGCTCCCACTAATTAAACAAAGAGCTCAAACATGCCTTACTAAGATGATTACTCAGACCCTCCTTGTGCCCCATTCAAGTGACAACACTTTCCAAATCCCCTTTTCAAGCCACCGCATGATGCCTTCTGCACTCCAGTAATCTGAAAGAAAGAAACAATGATAATTTCTATGTGCACATATACCAGGAATACTTAACATGGAGGCACTGACCAGGACCCCTGTCACCCCATCAAACCTTTACCTATGGCCAATGGCCATGCTCCCTTTACTATTGAATGCAAAGGCCCAAAAGCAGGGTCATCTTCCAACATTAATATAACACACTAACGGTTAATAGAACAAATTGTACAACTCATTAACCCTGTTATCAAACTCAACATGTCTGTCCTTCTCTGACTAGCAGTGTAAAATCCTCTAGCCAGCTCAGCAACTTTGAAATCAACTTATTTCCATCAGTAACTGTTGCCCACTTGCGTTCCCCTTGTGTAACCTTCTCACTCACCACTGCTTCCATCATCTGCAAATTTATTGTATCAACACAACTGGTACTCGCCACACCACCATCTGCAAAGAGAAGGACAGCATTAAACTCTAATAGTAACAAGCAGGCTCCACGTTATACCCACCTATTCCAAATTATAGCTACAGTGTTCCAAGACCCCATCTGAAAGAAAGAAAGACATGTAAAACATCCAAAATACATAACACACATTCCAAGGCATCTTCAAGGACAACCTATCCTTCCAACCCGGAATAAATCTACCACCACCACTCCCATCTATGACAAAACAGCCATAACTGAAGCTTTTTTTTTTTTTTCCTTTCTTGCTCCTGTTCAAAGGAACCTTGATTGAATGGGAGATGGGACATTCACACCAGGAATCACGTCAGTTATTCTGCTAGACAGTGGTCCCGGGAAGCTAATACTATGAAAGGAAAAGTGCTTCGCCCAACTGACAACAGCTCCATCTAAAACCACATCCACAATGGAACCTCCCTTTCCACCAAAAGTACCAAGCACTAATCTTATGGCTTATAAATTGCTAACACAATGGGATTTGCTTTAGCATACCCCCTCTGAAAGTTTCAAAGCCCGAAACTCAAATGTAGTTAACTGCCCAGTGCCTAGCTTGTAGCCTTCCATTTCCAAAATGAGAAACTAGCATTTGAATTGCGGAACCAATAGGAAAAATTAAATAACCCATACTAATGACTTACTAACAACTCCAACTAGGAAGGTCATAGGATGGTTAAAATTTGCTGTTTTTGCTTCTAACAATGATAACCAAGTAATTAATACAAGCTGCACCAATCCCAAAGGTTTCTCATTTGTACCGTTGCTCTAACCCATCACACCTGTAACTTGCATATCCCCCCCATACTACCACTGCATTCAAAGCAATCAAATAGTAAAATCTTGCATAGAAATTGCCATCATGTATATGCCCCTCAGCACAATGCTAAATAACCTACAACTGATAGACAAGCTGCCTTTACATTTGAAACCTCTAACTTCTGAATCCTTCAGCATTTTTCCTATAACCAGTTCTTAGCAACATTCTGCCATGGCACATCTCCACTGCACTGAGTACTGTCAAATGAAGCCTAATCAAATATAGTGACTTACCTAACTCCAATCTGTGCATTATATACCTAGCTACTAAACTGATAGACCAATTACTCGCAAAGCCATCCCATCCACAAATGTGGCAAATGAAAACAAAGCTGAATTATAAGCACTTCCTGCAGAGGAGCCCAAGACTTCTGAATCAACTAGCATGGTACAATATGCCAATCTCCCACACTTTCCTTTGAACATTTGTAGGTAATCTGTCTTTCCCAGAACATCCTGAAACTTGGAGACAACACAGCTACTAGTAAATAAGACATGCACATTTCTTTGTTGCAAATACAATTTTAATACACCTGCACAGCAGTGCGAGCAGATAGACTGTCTTTCTGACCACCCATGTGTGAGTTAATAAAACTTGCAAACAAAGTAGAAATCTTACTTAATGTAATAACCACCAAGAGAGGAGGTTTCTACTGTCAGGGAAAGAAACAAATAGTCATCTCCATCCCAACTGTCAATGTCTGTGTGCAATTGTATGTGTGTGTGCATGTGAGTGAAATACCCTAGTTTACTGGCAGGTAAGATAATTTAACCAGGGTCAAACACAATACCTTAGTTAACGAACACAGGAGCCTGAATCGTCTATACCAACTACCTATTTTCAAGGAAATATGAGTTTCAAAAGAAGTGTGACCTTCAAGGGAATAGAAGTTTACTGCCACTCTTGCTAAGTCTGCTTTAAATGTGCAACACTTTGTTTACCAAATGGTTGACTGTATTTGCACTGCCACTAGAAAATTTGAAAAGCTGATCAGTCACCCGCAAACTCTGCAAAACTGCCCTTCCCTGCAGAACGAATGGCTTTAGTATAGTTTTTTTTTTTAAACAGATGCCAGCAGCAAACAAGCTAACCCAACCTACGAGGGAGCTGGAAAGACTGCCTGGATGTGCTCCCATGCAACAGCTCGTCTAACAAATAAAACTTTGCGCATGAATGACCCTATCTTATCAGCAACAACTATTACCGCATTTCACATGCACGGAAAGACCCATACAGCTATTGATCACGTAGCCCGAAACCCTCTCTTTTTTTTTTTTTTTTTTTATATACCTCTGCTCACTGCCAGAAAAGTAAACAAGCTGCCAATAGAAAAGGGGCTCAAACCTCAGATGCTGCTCCCAGAAAACTGCCAGAACAGATCTTGCATTAGCATGAATTCTCAGCATGGTAGGAGTTCAAAACTGGCCAACCTGGCAACTCAGCACATGAGCAATGGCCAATTCCTCCAATGCCAGCAACTGCACATGAGCAGCAATGAACGCCCACTCCCAAACCTGTGAACGACACCCATACAACAAGCAACCCATGACCTCCCAACTGCACCCCATTTTATGTGTTTTTTTTTTTCTCTTCAGACAGATTTAAACAGCAGCCCATCATTGTGAGGGAGGCCTCTCAACTCCCAATTTAACCTAAACGACACTGCCCAAACAACCAGCAAGGGAAATGGTGCCATTGTAAATAATGGCAAAAACCCTACACAATAACTGTGGGAGCCATAACTACGAATCCCTACCAACAAACCAGCCGACCAAACGCAATCATGACCGCCACTTCTACGCAGTAAACCGGAACCTACACCCCCTAACTTAACAACCTATCTAACCTGAACAAAGCATAAAACACTCAATACTCCCTACTAATCGAGCCCTTTCCCACCATGTGCAAGCTCGCAACCTGCCATAATTTTATGACCATGGGTCTACCTGAAAACACCAAAATTGCAGAACGCCGACAATGAGAACACCGACACCGGAAGATCGACAACGGAGAAGACCGACAGTTGAGAATCCCAACGTTGAGAACACCGACATGTTAAGGTAAGTGTGTGATAGGGATGGACGTTAGGGTCAGGGTGTGGGTAAGGTAAGTGTGTGATAGTGACGGATGTTAAGGTAGGGTGCGGGTCAGGTAAGTGTGCGATAGTGACGGAGTTTAGGTTTAGGGGCAGGTTAAGTGAGTTAGGGTTAGGGTGTGGGTAAGGTAAGTGTGCGATAGTGATGTACTTGAGGGTTAGGGGCGGATTAAGTGAGTTAGGGTTAGGGTTAGGGGGCGAGAAAAATAAGTGTGCGATAGTGACAGACCTTAGAGTTAGGGTTTGGGTTAAGGTTAGTGCATAGATAGTTGTGTACTTAAGGTTTAGTGTAGGTTTGTAAGGTTTTTGGTGTGCTTGTGTTGTGTGTGTGTTTTTTGGGAAAGGTATTTGTTTTGTTGATTGTCGGGATTTTCGTTTGTTGGGCATGTGAAGTTTCGTGTTTTTGAACTTTTTTTTTTTCATTTTTTTCGTGTCGGTTATTTCGTTGTCAGTGTTTTGGAGTGTTGGTGTTATCAGGTAGACCCGCGACCACACATGGCAAACTCGTTGGGAAGGAACCAAACCCCACCCCCACTATTCACTACTCATGAACCAGAGGCCACCCACACTTTTTTTTTCTTCTTCCCGCAACACACGGCTGGATCCAGTGCTTCCTAGACCATGATCAGCCAGGGGAAACTGCTGTTCCCGCCCAAAACTCACATCAGAAATTAACTCATTCCAGGTCGACCACCCACAACCTCTGACCACTAACCGACATGCTTCCAACAATTCCCAAAGAAACCTTAACCATGCCATGCATTCTCCTGGTCTGACCCAGTTGCAGTACATAACTTACCCCTTTTGTAAGCAATTCTCAATAGAATACTAACTCTGAAGTACCTAACAGATTACACCCCCCCAAGCTTGCTCCTGTTATAACCCACCCTAGCAATTCCCCTGAATGAACAATAGCCCTACACCCCATTAAAACTCTTTCCCCACCTTAGAGACCAGCTCCCAAAAAAAAAAAAAAATATATATATATATATATATATATATATATATATATATATATATATATATATAATATGGTTCTTTTTAAAGGACATAAACTTAAACCTGCACACATGTAACCATACCCTTTACCCCAGGTACTTACCTCCTTATCTCCACCACCAAACCAAGGCCTACCTGACCAAGGAAAACACCGGTCATCAGGTCATGAACCTACATGTAGCAAGTTCACACCAAAATGTGATTCCTTAACCCAACTACTAGACTAAACCTCTTAAGCCCCTCCCCATCATAATCTCATTTCCTCCCCACCATCCCTGCCTCCACTTAACCCTTTCATCTCCCCAACCCACTTAACTTCCCTTAATATTAACCTAACCCCCCAAGACGATGTCCCAGGACAACTTAGTTTGTTGCCAAACTTCATTTATGGTCTGTTTCTTTCTATGTTTGTATAATTAATATTTTAAGTTTTATGTTACTTGTTAACTCTCCAGTGTTATACTTTGTATGTTATATATTCAGCAACTCGACTTGAATTTATGATATGTATGTGTGTAACCTTAAGCTTCAATATTACTTTTGGACACAAGAATTAAAATAAATAAAAATCATATTGGAAAAAAAATGTGTCCTATTCAGACTGAGGCAATTTCTCTTAGATGCATATTTCTATATATTTTGATATGCTTTGACGATGACACAGATTTTAAATATGTATTTGTATGTATATGTGTGTGTGTGTGTGTGTGTGTGTGTGTGTGTGTGTGTGTGTGTGTGTGTGTGTGTATGTGTGTATAAATATACTTCTATATAACATTATGATATGCTTCATCGTCTCTGTTCAGTTTCTTTAGTGGGGGGTGGTCTTTGCGGTGGTCAGTACTGTAGCTATCAGATACAACTATTTCTGGAGATTAAATAAATGTCTCTTAGAAGCCTCACTCCTGAGGAACAACACATCTCCTGAAGAGTCATGTTGACTCTTAATAGTACTGGTCTGCATTAAACTCCCTATGAGTTTCTGCATTTTACAAAATGTAACAGTACCATTTCAGCAAACAAATGATATATTAGTTTTCTCTCATTTTGGGTGGGATAAACACCAAAATAGTTTCATTTTTTTAGGTGAGTTAATTAATTAAGAAATGTTTTGTACTTCCTGGTTTGCAGGCTGTGATGTAGAAACAGAAATAAAAGTGCAGTTTGATACATATTTTTAACTAAACCATGCTTGCATTTTCCACCAGTGTTGCAAGTACAATACACTGGAGATAGTTCTCATGTTCAAGTGAAGTTTACTTATAGCTAAGAATAAAAACAAAGTAAATTTTTAACTTGAAAAAATAATAATTTTGCTTTAATCTATTTATGGGCACTTATAGTGCATGCATATTTAAATTTTTTCAATAGAACAAAACAACTTCTTAAAGTGAACTACAACTTAGGTTAAAATACCTTGCAACTCTAAGGCATGTCCACATGCAAGTCTCTGATTCACCTTGGGTATAAACCCATCCACAACTAGTTTCCTGGTGTTGCTTTGAGTAAGTCATCTGACAGGTTCATGGATACCCTTTGAAGACTTCCACAGAAAGGTTCCTGGTACTCCACAGTTTCCTGTGATCAAGGTTCTCCTAAGAGTCTCCAGGCCTGGTTACAAATCATTCTCCATGAGAAACAAATATCTCAAATTTGCTAATATTATGCGATTTCTGCTCTTCTTTTAACCCAAGATTCTCACATGTTGCTCATTTAACTATTTAATTATGTGCTTTTGCTATAGTATTGCACTAATTATGTATGCAGACATATCATTTCTAACATATTATATAGAATGTACAGCAGATCCCAAAAGTGTTTCTAAACTATCAAGTAGCCATGATGCCACACAACACATTTCAACAAATGAAAAGAGGGAGTCCTTGCAATACCTCTGACTTAGGGTATACTTACAGTACTTCTTACTTGCAGGAACTATTGGCCATGTCAGATTTTAGTCATAATATTTCATCACAACATCCCTGTGATGCCAAAGCACAGCAACCATGTGTACAGCAAGTCCAGGATGCTATGCTCCATTATCTGTATATCACATATTGGCAGACAACCAATGCAGACAGCAAGGAAAGAAATACAATAGCCTAAAACTTATTGTATACATGTCATATTCATGTTAGACATGTTGTTGCTAATCTGTTTGTGTGGTTTCCCTGAATGTCAAACCTATGACAATATTCACATACCACTATATTGATTACATAGTGTAACATATATAGCATATTGTAATAATATATCTTCTTGTACACTTAAATGTCAGGTCATCAAGGTTAAAATGGCAACTTGGCCTAAGAATATGACTGCCTCAGCTACTTAAATGGATAGATGCATGCTACAAGCAAGCAAATGGCTGCTATTACAATATGTAATATTGTTTAATATAGCTATTAATAATGTGTGGGCATGGCATGTCTTTGCTGTTAACCTGAGCTTACAGTACATTGCATTAGTACTATATAAACATGTCTATCAATCAGTGTTTAAAATATTGTTACACATTGCCTTACACTGTATACATTAACCATTTTACTAACATATATGTATACATACTGTGCAAAGTTAGACATATTAGTAAGTGATAGCAGGAGAAGGCATGGCCATACTACATTATACTCCAAATACTTGCTAAACTTTATCCATATATGCAGAGTCTGTTGCATCCAATTTTTCTCATTTATCTGGAGCACATGCAGGTTCAGCTGAAGATTTGCAAAGTTTAGCAAACAGTATTTGAATCTGGCACTGTCCACAAAGGCCTAGTGACAGTTTTAAGGGCAATGCCACTATGCTGTGAGTTACAACCATAATACCCAGTTCAAAAGTAGTGTACAATTCTTGCCATAAAAAAATAGTTCTACCTGGCCCCCTACTTACCTGTGTACATTTATACAGAGTTACTTAGCTACATATATGATATGTACATGGCTGTAATTTTACAGACATGGTTGTTGTTGGTTTGGAAAATGTTGCTGTTAGAATGCAACTTGTGTATTTTGTTACTGCTTACTTTGGTGATATTTTTTTGAGAGTCTGTTCTGTGTAGATAGCAATTGTAATGTTTTTGCAGGATTTTAAGTATAGTTATTTACTAGAATTGGTTGTCTGCAACTAGAAGTGTAATGTCATTCTTTTTGTCTGCAATTGTCCACAAGCTTATGCAGCATAATTTGTAACATAGCAAGGATAGAGTAAAGGGAGTGACTTCCCTGGACTCAAGCTGGTAGGAGGAGTGTACCTCATGCAGTTATAACATTCATTTAAGCAGACTTGGCCAATTCCGAGGCTATTTAAAGATCAAGTGCAATCAAAACATCTGCCTTTTTAAATCTTGACATTTTGCCTTCATCTTGCCCATCAGGTGTTCTGATTGCCAAAATGTGTGTTGCTTGTGGAAATAATCATCTAGCGGTCCAAAATGTAATCTTTCACTGGTCACCTTCATCTTGTTATAGTCATAAATAAATGATATTAAGAATTTACCTTATATGCCTTTAGACAGAAACAACACTTCAGGATGTGCAAACAGAATTTTTTTTTCTTACAGCACTGGGAGTCAGTCTTTATAGCCCTTGATGAAGCATTCTCCCTTTACATACAAAAAATGTATTTTTATACACTTTCCTATCAAAATGGTCATAGGTTCATAGGTAGGTACTAGGCTATTGACCCTAGGGCCTATATAAGCCTAACCAAATGGTACCCTGGCTTTTGCTACCCAAGAAAATTATTTTCCTGTGCCCCTGTCGAGCAGAGCCACAGAAGTGATCCCCGGGGTGAATTTCCTATCTCCCATCCAGTCATCAAGATTTTTCTTGAAGAGTGCTAATGAGGAGCTTTGTTTGCTATATATAGTTTGTTCCAGAGTATGGGAAGTCTCTGGGACAGGAATTTATCCCTCCAGCATGTTCTGTTTATTGTGGTGACAAGGTTTAGGTCCCTAGACCGTGTAGCTCGGAGGGATTGGGGTTTCTTTAAGTGGAGCATGTCCAACAGCTCTGGGTTTGACATAGCTTTGTATGTTAGGCAGAGATCGCCTCTGAGTAGGCGATATGTGACGGAGTAAAGCTGGAATTTTTTGAGATGGTCTGTGTCATGCAATTGTATTACATTACAATGACTGTGTCCTATAGAAAACTTTGCAAATGTCCTCATCCCTCGTGATTTTTGCTTCAGACTTCATGTGAACACCTTCCTATACATGATCCACCTGGTTCCAATTGGTCTTGTTTTTGACCTTGGATGTTTCAAACCTGCCCTAGCAACAACTCTCCTAGCCTGGAGGAGTCAGGCTAACAAATTCCTTTGTAGTAACTGCAACATGCACTATTTCTCTCTTAATACATACTAAAATAATGCAGTTTAAAAGACAGCAATACTTTGGCTTATGAAGCTGTATTTTTCCCAGCCCTGCATAGAAATTATATTTGCTTTTTAACAATCATATTATAGCATCATTAATAAACTGAAATTAATATACATTTTAATATGTTGGTGTTGTCCCGTAGCAGTTTCCTCCCTCTGACACTATTAGTGTCATACCATACATATAATTATATTTTTATTTTTTTAACTTGATAAAATACGCCTCAGCATCATAGTACTCATCATTATTTTCTGTCAAAATAGAACTGTGATTGATTTGTGCATGCAGTGGCATTTCATGTGCAGGTGAGGTTAAACATCTTGTAATCACAGTCTTTAGAATAGAAAATACCAAAATGATTACAAATATAATAAAAAGAACAATGACAATACCCTGGATTATGCTAGTTCCCAGGTTACCAAAAATACTGCCCAACCATCGAAAAAGTGTTCAATTTTTGGATGTGCTGTCCATTAATTTGGCCCTTTGTTTTATGACACTTGACAGTTTTTCCTGTTCATTATGATAGCCACTAATATATGAACAGCAACAACACCCTATGAGGTCACATGACCCCCCTTTTGCAGCAAGCATTATGTCAAGTGCCATTTGATTTTGTAACACCACAGTTCACATTTTAGTCATTTTTCGATTTGCCGTTCTGATGTGATGTGACGTGAAGTTTTGTTGGCTACCTCCTGTAGAATTTGAGCAAGCATGGTGATTTCAAGCTTTATCCTTTGCACTCCATATCCAGGATTAAAAATTGAAAATACTTGCTCTGCCCAGTGGATTGCTCGCTTATTTCTGTCTACCTGCTGGTGGGTGTTCAAAATGTAGGAGTAATATAGCCTACAAAGCAACATTTAGACCAGTTTGTAGGCAACCAGGGGTAGGCATGATCATCACAGATGTAGTAACTTTCATTTATCATGTCCATGCCATGCCCCCAGTCATAGCTTTTTAAGTGCAAAGAGTCTAACACACTTTTATGCTTGGTGTCATTACATTTGCTTTTTTCTACTGGTACAGTCCCATTTTTGGTATAACATGTGTTTTTGTGATGTGTGGTTGCAAGTTGAAGAGACACAACCTTTGAAAAATCAGTTACATTACACCAGATTAAGCTGACATCATTACACTCCTTTTTAAATGACACTTGTGATGCAGGGATGGGAATCATAGGAATCCCTGCCTTGGAATGATGAGGTATATGCGAACATATCCAGCAGTTTGTTTTGTTTAGATTTTTGGCATATTGCCAAAGGACCAACAAGAAACAGTTTATAGAAGGGAACAGCAGCAGAAACAAAGCAAAATTACCTGTTGTCACGGGATTTATCATGGACTGCTACTGAAGCTGACCTTATCACTGGGCAGATGATTTATTTGTCACACCTCGATCACCCTCTGTTGGCTGTGATGATTTGTCTGGAGTCCCCACATGACAGGTCTTCTTGCAATGAGATGAATGGATCCACATTTATAGTCCTGCACAGCAAACTCCAGTCAAAGTAGTGAGACCTGAAAAGGCCCCTTCCACCTCGGGCTCAGGCAGTTTTTCCTCTGAAAAATGTTTACATATACCCAATCATCTGGTTGTAGTTGATGACAGGGTTGGTCAGGAGGCTTTGGTAACGCTGCTCTTACTGTTCGATGATATTGCTGCAAGATATTAATGAGTTTCCTACAATAAGAAATCATAGCATCATCTGACAAATGTTTAATCAGCATTTCCCACTGGAGGGGTAGCTGGAAGGGCCATGGGTCTTGCCATTAATATCTCATATGGACTCATTTTCAGGTGGCATTCAGTGAGGCCCTCATACTCATTAATGCTAAGGGAAGGGCTTCAGGGCACTTTAAGTGGGTTTCAGCACAAATCTTCAAAATTTTATTTTTAAGGGTCCTGTTTACCTTTTCCACTAATCCAGATGAGTAGGGATGGTTAGGACAGTGAAGACTCAACTTAGTATTAAAAGCTTTACATAATTCTTTAAACAGATTATTATTAAAATGAGTTCCCTGGTCACTGTTACCAATGCTGGGTATACCGAATTTCGGTATATAATAAGATAACAATTTTTTAATAACTGTGACTGCATCAGCTTTGCGACATGGGTAAGCTTCAACCCATGCTGAGAACATACACACTACCATAAAAATAAATTGTAAATTATTAGTCTTAGGCATCTGGATGAAATCCAACTGTATATTAACAAAAGGTCCCCAGGGTGGAGGTAAACATGCAGATTTGCTGTTGGCATGTTTGCTTACGTTATATTTTAAGCAAATACTACAATTTTGTACATACTAAAGCATCAAAGAGGAGACATGAGGGGCATACCAACTTTGGGTAATTTGATTAAATAAAGCTGTCTTACCTGTATGGGCTGGTAGATGATATGCCCTTACTAGATAAGGTAGCAAAGAGGCAGGCGCCACCAGTCAGCAGTCCAGATGTCGCCATATGCCATCAGAGGATTTTTTTACATCCATCCTTAAACCACCTCAGAAATTTTCCCTGTGATGCCTCAGCTTGAAAGTCTGAGAACTTTTCAAAATCAAACACATCATTACTGTTGCAGTTTGTTACTGTTAACATATGAAGATGTTTACAACAATTTGCTACTGCTTGTTTAGCAGCTTGGTCTGCCAAATTACTATCTTTGGTAACAACATTCTGTCCCTTTTAACGTGCACAACATTTGATTAGAGACAGCATTTTAGGTAACAAAACTGCATCTAACAATGATTTTATCTACCCTGAATTTTTAATTTGATTTCCTGAAGAGGTCGAAAACCCTCTCTCTCTCCAAAGTTACCCAAAATCATGTACCAACCCGAAAGCATAACGGCTGTCTGTAAAAATATTGGCCACCTTGTCTTTGGCTAACTCACAGGCTTTTTGCCAAGCTATTAGCTCAGCTATTTGAGCAGGGTGAACACTCTCTAATCTTTTTCAACAATATTGTTTCCTTGGTGCAGACTGCTATTCCCAAGATCAACTTTCCTGTTTGATGTCTTCCACAGGGGCCATCCACAAACAGATGCCTGTCAGCATTGGGTATAGGAGTGTCCTTTAAGTCCTACCTAGGAGAGAGCAACCACACACAATCATGCTCTTCACCATCCTCAGCAGTAGGCAACAGAGATGCAGGATTTAGAACAGGACAGCAGATCAGAGAAATAGATGGATCAGAAAGAAGTACAAGTTCATATCTAGTTAGACATGCAGTCAAGAAGGGATGAGTTTTATTTTAAGTAATAAAGATGATTCAGAGTGACAGATAGCTACTGTAAGATCCTACTCTGAGATATTAAATGACCAAGATAACGTACCTGAGGTAAACATAGCTGTAATTGTTTTTGCTGACACTTTGTGTCCTTTTTCTTAAAGGATAATCAGAAGATGCAAGGTATTCTGTTAACATTGCTGAATGGAATTTGGTGCTATCAGTAAATCATTTACATATTGTACTAACACAGACCCACCTGTAAATGTCACATTCTACAAATCTTTTGTAGAATTTGAGAAAATAATGAAGGAGATTCAGTACATCCTTGTGGCAACCATGTTCAGGTATATTGCTGTCCCTGATAAGTAAAAGCAACCAGAAACTGACTGTCAGGGTGAATAGGTATAGAGAAAAATGCTGAACATAAATCTATCACAGAAAAGTAACTAGCTGTAGGTGGTATGCAACTCGGTATTGTTGCTGGATTTGGAACAACAGGAAACGTAGGTAGCACTGCATTATTTACAGCCCTTAAGTCTTAGACAAATCAATAAGTATCCTTTTCTGGCTTTTTCACTGGAAAAATAGGAGTATTACAAGGGCATATAGGTGGTATTATTAATCCTTGCTGTATTACAGACTGAATTACAGGTTTGATTCTCTGTTATGCTTTTGATTTCAGTGGATACTGTACAATTTTATGGATGGGTTATGATAGATTTAATTTTATTTTTACAGGTTTTCCAGATTTTAATATAACTACTTTATTAGCATGTTTAATCCATAAGTTAACAGGTATCTGCTGCAGCAGTTTTTAGTTGTTTATATGACTTTAAATGGCTTTTCTTAGCTTTTGCTAAGAATTGTAATACTTCCCCCTTTATCCTGTTGGAACATCTAGATACACCCCTTCTGGTGTACAGTAAATGATACAACTAGCTTACATAACACATTTTGTTTTAGTAGGTTTACTGGTGCAGTAGTACTCAAAGGAAATAATGTTTTTCTTGAATTGGACCTAAAGAAATGGTTATAGGTTTTAAAACAGGATACATAACAGTAGCGTTTGGTACACCAACTGCCTTTACTTTGTTTTTATACTGGTATTTAAATGTCTGAAGTAACTTCTAATACAGACCGAGTATTGCCAGTTTTGCCAGTTTTAGCAAGAATAGAACTGGCTTTGCATTGATTAAGATTTATTTTTGTTTTATTACCCTTCGATAGTCAGTACTGTGATTTGCAGCACTTAGTATGGACTTTAAGTCTTTTTCCTGCCAGTCTATAAGCACTTGTTTCATTTTTGCACAGGGTTTGCAAACCCTGCATGAAGGCAGCTTTAATAGCTGGTTTAGCTTGTTCATTTGGATCTGGTATTTCTAAATGTTTAGCAAACACTGGTTTAAGATGACTCGAATAATCTGCAGGGGCTTTCTCTTTATTTTGTCTACATGCCTGACACACTTTTGTAATTTAACAATGCTATTCTATCTATGAGTGCATTTCCTGTGGGAGTGAAATTTATTTTCTTATTTCATTTGAAGTAACTTCCTGAAGCAGCTGGTTTAAATCTGCCAAAGTAGAGTTGTAATAGCTTTTTTTTTTTTTTTTTTTTTAAATTCTTCCTTAAACCTTTATGGATGTTTTTTTTTTCTCTTCTTTTAGTTAGAAAACATTTAGACATAGTATGCAAATTAGCATTAACCCACCCCCATTTTTTTAATGGTGCCAAAAAAAAAATCTTTTGCAGACGCAATAGCCTCTTGTCCTACCCTATCATGCAAGTGCTTGTGATGAGCCACAGGAGTGTCAAACATGAATGCTCCTGTTGCAAACATAGAAACTTGTTGAGAATGATAGGAAGAAAGAAAAAAAATTTTTTTAACTGCAGATGCCTGTTCTAGAAATGAGAGTTGAACAGGAGAATGAAGTTCAGCTGTAACAGTACCATGCTGACCTTGTGTTTAAAAATGCAGAGGTCTGAGAAACAGCAGAATCTTGTACAGGGGCCACCCATATATGGTGGGTGGGGTGCAGCAGCTACTGCAGGATTATCATCCTCTTTAAAGTCTTTGCTTTTTGGCTGTCCTCGGTTTGTTTCAAACCTGCTAAGACAGGATAAAGGGATCCTTTTTTACTGGTCTGTACTGCCTTTTTTAACCTCTCTTACTTGTTGCAACAATTTCTTATTAACATCCTGCGACTCTCTTAAAGCTGACTCCTTTTCCCTTTTAAGTGCTTCACTGTACCAAGAATAAAATGCTGTCATTTATTTCCCACTTACTTTGCTTTTCTTTTCTTCCAAAATACCTTTCAATGTCAGCAGTTTAGCCTTATCATACATTTAATTTAATGCAAATACCCCACAGCACAATTCATAGTAAGCTGAAAGCAGACATGCAAATATTTGCAACTTCTCTTCCCATTGTTAAAATACATAAAATATGCAGCTGTTTTCTTTTCAGGGATTTGATCTTGCTTGCTTATCTTTGTTCCTATTTTTCTTATTTTATAAATCAGTAATAATAAAAATGTTAGGCTTACCTTACAACTCCGGGATTCTGGCAGTTTCAAAGATAGAAAATAACTGTAGTAATCCATACATCATTCAGGGAGGGAAAGGTAGGAAGTCTGTTGGCGTGCAGCAACAGAGGAGATGTTTCGATCAGCCTTTTCCCATAGCATCTCCTTGCTTTCGTCCCTGCGCGAGCTCAAAAGTTATAGCTCCAGCATTGCAATCGGGATAATGGGGCGGATAGGTACTATGTCCAGAACTGACCAGTCTTTCAGACCCTCTGAGGGTACTTTCACACAATCACACTAAGTCCCAGTGTGCTTTGGGCTCATGAATTTATTTTAACAACACATACCTCTATGTCCTATCATGCGGTAGGCTCATGAATTTATTTTAACAGTATATAGTCTACGTCCCAATCATGCTATGGGCTCATGAACTTGTTGTATAGTCTACATCCCAGTTATGCAGTGGGCTCTTGAACTTGTTTTAACAGTTTACAGTCTATGTCCCAATCATGCGGTGGGCTCATGAACTTGTTTTAACTTTACAGTCTACGTCCTAATCATGCTTTGGGTTCATGAATTTATTTTAACAGCGCATACCTCTACATCCTATCATGTGGTAGGCTCATGAATTTGTTTAAATGGTATATAGTCTACGTCCCAATCACACTGCAGACTCATGAACTTGTTTAAGCAGTATATAGTCTACGTCCCAATCATGCGGTGGGCTCATGAACTTGTTTTAATTTTACAGTCTACGTCCCAATCATGCGGTGGGCTCATGAACTTTTTTTAACTTTACAGTCTATGTCCCAGTCATGCAGTGGGCTCATGAACTTGTTTTAACTTTAACTTTTAACTTTTTCTTTTCTTTCTTTGATGCATTCATACATTGACAGAATAAAACATCTCTCATACTTCTTACTTTTCAATCCTGAGGGTACCGCCCTCAACACAAGGCACCTCCTTGTGTTAATTTGTCCTTTACTGCATGTGCTCATACATTTACTATAGTCATTTACTGTGGGGTCCTCCCACTATTATTTTTATACCTTACAACCACTCAGTCATTTGCTGTAAGAGCATCTGATGGCAACCAGAGAAACAGTGGTATAGTACCAAAATTTTAAAAGTAATTTCTTTTACCAAATGTCAAATTGCAATATATTCAGAGCACATCGACTGGCAGGATAAGAGTGTATAGCAAATTATAACAAAGTATTTCAACTTCTCTTTGATCAGTTAATTACAATTGATCTTTACATGAATATTGACATCATACATCTTCAGTAATCACCACAACTGGAAGAAACAGCAAAAAATCTTCGACATGGAACCAAAAAAACAGCAGATGTAGTTCAACATGCAATTTGTTCTGGTACCTTGGCTTTTTGCCTTCTAGGAATAATTCATTCAAATGCATCTGACCCAATTTATACACCTAGTGCTTGCCAATTAAACAATTATATACAATCAATTAAATATTTAAACAGTTTAAACAAAACTACCATCACTGGCAATAGTTAAATATGATAGCCTAAAAAACATTAATTAAATATACAATTTTATTATACACATCTTCAAAAAGAATGTCCTTTCTTTGTTATAAAATTATATTGCTATCCAAATCCATCCCCCTCGGGAACAATGTTCTAAAGTTTATAATCATCCTGCATTCAAGCCTGCCAAGTTCCCTTTTAAAATTACCTCCAGTATTCAAAGTTGGCCATGCTAAAACATTGAAAAATAAGCTATTAACTATTCCCCCATGTGCAGAAATAAAATGATTGGCTACTGGACTATCCATATTTTGTCTTCTAATATCACTCAAATGTTCCATTATACGTACTTTAAACTTTCTCTTCATTTGTCCTATAAACCAATAAGGTTTTTTGCACACACACCCAACAATATATACCACACCAGAGGAATTACAGTTAAAAACTTCCATGGCTCTGTACCTTCTACCATTGATTTTATAACCATCTATGTTCCTAAACCTATTGCATACCCTACAGTTACCACAAGCCTGTGTGCCCACTGTGTCACTTGAACCAAATTGAGTACCATCCACACTTAATTCATTCAAATTACTATAGCTACCATATGAAAAGGTAATATGTTTGGGAAATAGGTGTCCAATGGTTGCATAATCACACACTAAATATCAGAACCGTTTGACTATGGTTTCTAAAGTATTATAAAATGGGGAAAACTTGATAACAAAAAACAACATTTCCTCCCCATTTACACCATGTGTTCTATTAGTCTGTTTTGGGGCAAATTCTCTTCTTACCTTCCTATTTTGCCCCAACTCCTTATCCCTCGCCTCCAGTATAGTGTGTTCTGAGTAGCCATGTAAACTCAATCTATCATAAACGTCATTTAAATAACCATCCCCTTAGCATAATATCTGATGTATTGTGATAAATTATTTTACATTGAGGGGATGCATACTTTCAGCATGGATACAGTTATAAACTGCAGTCAGTTTTCTGTACGGTCTATATTGAATCTTCTTATAACTGCCCACATGTAATTCCACATCCAAAAATACCATATTCAATGAATTTAAATGACACGTAAATCTTAGACCATGAGAATTGTCATTTATCTGTTCCATGAACCTCAAAAATCCCTCCTGTTCACCTTTACAAACAAAAATTAAATCATCAATGTTTCTTTTGTAATAAGTAACATTTTTTAACAAAATATTCATTCAAATACATAAATTTTCTCTCAAAATCACACATGTAAATAACAGCATGAAGCAACCATCGCTGCCCCTCTCTTCTGTAAGAAAAAAATGATCCTGCCATTTAAAATAATTATGACCAAGACAGAATTCCAAAATGGATAAGATGTAGGTTGTACGGAGTCCCTTACCCATTACTCTTGCCATAGCTTCCAATCCCTACCTGGTCTTGATGTTGCTATACAAGGCATTCACATCAACTCTACCCCAAAATAATCATCCTTCCACTCCATGTTATTTAAACATTGACACAATTCTCCTGTATTTTTTATGTGCGATGGAATATTCAATAAGTATTTTTTAAAGTGACAATCCAAAAATATTCCCACATTTTCCAAATTTGAGCTAATTCCGGATATTATAAGTTTACCCGGGGGATTATTTAGGCTCTTATAAATCATGTGAATGGCATAAAATTTTGGGTCCCTGGGCTCATTAATGATTAGGTTTTAAATGTCATTGTTCCCCAGAAAACCAAGCCTCTCCCCTCTGTCCAAGAGTTCAACCAGTTCCAGGTTAAATTGTTTGACTGAGTTCCTTTGAAGTTCCACATAATTACCAACTTCACACAGCAGTTGATTAACCATATTATCATATTGACTTCTGTTCATAATAACCCAGTTACCATCCTTATCAGCTTCCCTGAAAATAAAGCTATTCACACATGAGCACACATTCTGAAATCAATCCATTAATTTTTGATCAAATTATATACCTTATCCTGTCTTAAAAATGATTCATTCATGCTCCACCACTTTACAAATCATATTCTCAAACATATCTATAGTTTGAGAATTCCTGGTTGGCATAAACACACTCTTTGAAGGAAATTTGGGAACAACTAAATGACCATAGCCCATACAAAAACTTACAGCCTGTTCATCATTCACTGAATTGGGCAAAGCATTATTAACACCCATTTCCCCATCCTCAATCAATTCAAACAACATGTCCATTTCATATATATTAAGGTTTAACAAATGAGCTCTCATCTTGTCAACTGCCTTGCCTACCTTTTGGCACTGCTCACAGGTCCTGCAGTACCCTGTTACATCTCTGGAAATTCCAGGCTAATAGAAGTTTTGCATAATACACCTCTTTGTTTGTTTTATGCCCACATGACCTGCAAAGGGAATAGCATGGGCTATAGCTAGAAGCACCAGATAGTAAGCTCTAGGCACTACCGACTGCTGTACTCTCTCACCTTCTAGCCCTCCCTCAGGGGTCAACTCTCTGTAAAGTAACCTTTTGTTCCAGTATACATATTCCCCCTTCCCTTGAGAATCAGGTGCCTCCCTACCTACCTGCCTCAGGCCTTGCAATGTAGGGTCTGAGAGCTGAGCCTGTCTCAAGTCTCTCCTTGTAATCCTTCCCAGCTCCCCTTCCACAGGAAGTCTGGCATCCTCTGACAGCGGTGCCTCACTGTCAGCATGGGTACTACTACACACCTCTTCCTTTGCAGTTACCCTGTCCAAGGGAACATCAGTACCCACAAGCAGCTATGGCTCACATTCAGTCTCACTGCTACAGTGTAGCTCACTTCCTGAAGTAACCACCTCAGCAGTCCTGGCTGCAAGTATGCAGTCTGTCTGGGTCTCCCCCAGGCTACCAGACCCACATGCTTGTCTCCTAGCCTCACTGCATGTAACTGCATAAGTACATAGTACTGCCACATCCAAATCCTTCCCTCTCAGGACATCTGCAGGATAGTAGTTCCATACCCCTGTTGTCTCAAGACAACCTTCTATTGGCATTTTGTCTTTCCCACTTACTGGCTCCCTCACTTTTGGTTCCCCACCTTGCCTCCATGGACATCTGTATGCCCCATGGCCCCACTGGTTGCATTCAAAACATTTCACCCTAGGTCCTGGATGTGTACCTGGACTAGTGGCTTCCCCTGCTACTGGCAGATTCTGTTGGGGCAGTCTGCGCTGCCCACCATGGGTTCCTTTAGTCACATGAGCAGTACTGGGGGTCCTTTTCCTGTGCAGTGCTGCCATGCTTGCTAGGTATACGTCTCACTTCTTCCCCATCTCCTCTGAAGTAGCACACTGTTTATCAGCTAACCAGATCCTCATGTCCTCAGGCAAAGTGCTAAGGGCTTGTTCCCTTACCAAAAGGTCTGCCAGCCCTTCAAAAGTGGTGACCTGACATCCACTCACCCAGCTATGATAATAAGTGCTCAGTTCAACAACATATTGATATACATTTTCATCTGCCTTGCGTCTATGCTCACAAAACTTCTTCCTATACATTTCAAGTGTTAGCTTAAAATATTCTAACAAATGTCTTTTTACAGCAGTATAATCAAAACAGTCAGTGTCATGCATTTTTGCTAAAGAAGTTACAGCTTTATCATGGAGTAAGGGGGTCAGGAACCGTATCCAGAGTGCTTGGTCAACTTCATACTGTTTACATACCCGCTCAAACCTATGAATGAAGCTATCAAAATTATCCACCTCTTTAAACTGTGGAAGAAATTTACTGACCTTTTGTGCTTCTGGGGTCTGGTTACTCCCTTCCCCATTACCACCATAACTCTGGTGAAGAGTCAGCATTTCCCTCTCATGCTCATTTTCTTCAGCTTCTAGGCTCCTCATTCTCTCAGCTGCTTCTAGTTCCATACGCCTGGCCTCCAACTCAAGTCTCTTTAGCTCCAGCTTGATTTTTAAGTCCACTGCAGAAAGGTTGACCTGTCCATTCTCCAAGGATATTGTATCTCTACTGTCAGTCTGATTGTCCTCCAGGCTGCTGTTTTCTAATGCAGCTGTAACCAAGGCTGCAATCAGGTCTGCTTTAGTCAGGTTTCCATGCACCAGTCCCCTAGCCTGGCACATCCCCACCAGCTGGCTCCTTGTCAGCTTTCCATACTCCTCTGCTGACATACTGCCTGCTCACCTTGACTAACACTAAGCTAACAAAAGAAATAAAACAATTGTGATCTGAACTCTGAGTATACACTGCATGGCTGTTTTAGAGTACAAAACACTTTTAGAGATCACTGTATATAAGCTACAGGAATTTGCTCTACCCACACCACTACAAGCCAATTAGTATGTGAAGTAAATCCCATCACTGCTAAACACTTGTGATGACTGTGCCCTGGCCCAGCAATCAAGGAGCCTCAATCCTCACCACTAACACCAGGGAGGTCATCTCATAGAAGCGGAAAGGATAACTAATAAACCCAGTAAAGTACAATTTCCCTTAAGTGCACACAGAGATTACAGTCAGTCTGGGGCTGGCTGCTCCCTTGCTCACCAGATCCCCAATAAGACTCTTTACTGGCACAGCTATAAGGTCCAGGTCTTAGCCTAACTGTGCAAGCTAGAACCTCCAGTACCCCCTCTGTCCAACCAGTGCTTCGTGTCCCTGCCAAGTAGCTGACACAACACACACACACACACACACACACACACACACACACACACACACACACACACACACACACACACACACACACACACACACTTTGAGATAAGTATTTATACAACTTCACAGACAATCCTGGGAAAGGCTGACACAGATTCTCCAGCTGTGCCCCTTTACCCAGACTATATGGTAGTAATTACTGCCACCACCCTGTTAATAATATCAGCTACTAAAAGGCCCTTAAAAGGGTATCCAATTATTACTGTGCAATATTATTATTCAATGGTAGTATGACTAACAGTCAAGGCTTACTTTAGAGTGGCCAATTACAATAATCTCTATAAATATGCAATCTATTCCAGAGCTTATCTCTACACAAAGCAGCCACAGGTAGAAGGTTTTAAAAATGTTTAATAATAAATAATTAAAACACAAGACAAAACTACTGCACCACAGAGATATCTAAGAGTTCAGAGATCATACAGAAACTTAAAATAATACAGTAGGACAGGTTTGATTTCAAAGAAAAATACCTAATTAGTCTTTACCAGCTTTAACTATTCCTACAAGAAGTCACAGTGCTAAAGCATATATGTGAGTGTAAGCAGAGTGCTGGTAAGTTGGATATCAAGATCAAAATGCTTTCTCCAGTCTCTCTCTGAGACACAGTTTATAAAACATCACTAACAAACATATCTCTGGGTCCTCCCAAAATTACAGCATTTTTGACACTTAGGTTTTCCCAGTATTCATATTGCATCATCTTGACACCTGCTCTGAGTTCCCAGGCTAATAGAAACTCCATTTACATTATTTAGCAAGCTAACACCTGCACAGGAGAATACAACACTAAAAGGCATTTCACATATACACTCTAGCAATTAGTCCTTAGTTAACACAATAGACAGAAGTCTTCAGCCAGGCTGACCAGAACCAACTTTAAAAATCAAAGAATGTCATAAAATTTTTTCAATTTAAAAAGACAAATTTGAACGGCTTGACTTAGTTTTTCCTTACAGCAAGGGGGCAATGTTGTAACAATCTTGAAGGTCACATTTTACAGTGTTTTTCTACACTCAAGAAAACATGCCTGTATTTTACATTTATTTAAAATGCCAGAATTAGATATCAAATTCTATTTGACTAGGCTGGCAGCCTTCGCCCATCTCTCCCCAATCGTCACAGAGCACATCATCATGGATCTCATTAACAGAGACAGTTGGAAACTCCAAACATTGAACCCTACCCAGTTTGGCTTTGTTAAGGGCAGATCATGCCTCCTAAACCTGGTGGACTTCTTTGAGACAGTTACCAAGGCTATAGACAAGGGAAAGATGGTCCACACAGCCTACCTACACCTCGCAAAGGCCTTCAACACCATTCCCCATTCTGGTATTATAGACAAGCTCACCAGCCTAAACATAAGCTCCTATGTCATGAGATGGGTTGCCAGCTGGCTCACAGACAGAACCCACATGGTAGGAGTTGCGGGAGCTAAGTCTGACTCTAAACAGGTTACAAGTGGCGTTCCCCAGGGCTCAGTCCTAGGACCCCTCCTGTTTGTTATATACTTCTTAGTGGTACAGGCAAGCACAGGAGGACTACAGCTGACCAAGTTCTTAGATGACTGCAAACTAGGGGCTATAACTGACTCTCTGGCTGACATAGACATCTTCCAAAAGGGTCTCACTAAGACAGATACCTGGTGTCAAAACCATGGACTCAAGCTAAATGCCAAAAAGTGCATAGTCATCCCCTTTGGAAAAAACAATGTACCCAAAAGTACCACATAGGTGATAGCCCCCTAAATATGGAAGATGTAATAAGGGATCTGGGGACCCAAGTAGATAGTAATCTCTCCTTTGATAATCACATTGCCAAAGTGGTTAGAAAATCCTTCTATGTGGCCCATCTAATCACAAAAGGGTTTGCATCCAGATCAAAAGAGGTCATTGTGCCCTACACGCATCACTCATCAGACCCATCATAGAGTACAACACCCCATTTGGGATGTACCTTACAAGACACCTGCAACAGCTTGAAAGACCACAAAAGTACTTCACCAAGAGGATCGCTGACCTCAAACAGTTGCCCTTTGCAGCTCAACTGAAGAAACACCAGCTGTACTTGGTTGCATACCGCCTACTCAGAGGTGATCTCTGCCTGACATACAAGGCCATGCCCAACCCAGAATTGATGGACATGCTCCTCCTAAAGAAAACCATATCCTCTTGATCCACATGCTCGATGGATCTAAACCTCACCACAACAATAAATAGGGCATGCTGGAGGGATAGATTCCTGACCCATAGACTTCCCATGCTCTGGAACAAGATTCCAATCTACATTAGGCAGAACTCCTCACTAACATTCTTCAAGAGAAAGCTTGATGAGTGGATGGGAAACAGAAAGTTTACCCCGGGGATAACTTCAATGGCACTGCTGAACAGAGGCACAGGGAACTAATCTAAGGGGGTGGCGAAAGCCAACACATTCCGGCTAGGCTTATAAATGCCTTCGGACAGATAGCCTAGTACCTACCTATGAACCTAAATGGATATCAGTGTTTGTGCTATAAAATTTAAAATAGTTTTAAATTAAATCCAAATATCTGTAATCATTACAGATGTAAAGAAGAAAATAGCATGCATACTGGCAGGTTTGAACAGTGGTTATAATAATTGGGGAGAAATAGCCAAGTAATGGGACACTGTAATGGCCTGGGGTGGCTGCTGCAGAGGGGTTTGGGGGACCAATCAATTACCCTGCCTAGGGCTCTATTTGACAATGATCTGGCTCTTTGTGTAATCATTGCATGGGAGAACTAAAGGAGATTATATTTGATTTTGCTATGAAAGGAAAACAGTCCTAATCAGACCTCAATCTTAAACTCAAGCATTAGGAGTCTAAGACGAGGCCACTTCTAGTTTTGATCCTTCAGTGCCACTTAAAATGAATAGATGAGCTGAGATGAAAATGGGAATGGGAGAAGCTTTCAAAGCTCAAGTTATAGTAGGAGTAGGCAGGTCAAAAGCTACCAAGTTTAAAAAGCAGAGCAAGGAATGGGATAGTGGGTGGCAAAAATCACAAACAAAGAGTCAAGCAGTGCTTGTAATTGTTGCATGCTTCAAGTTTTTTTTTTTGCTGGATGGCTCACTCAATTCACCTTCTTGCTACTTATATACTCTCATTCCTGGATCATACTATCTCAGGGAAAATAGAAATCCCCAGGATCCCACAGTCTTAATCTTCTGAGCAGGAACTCTGGAATTATACATTAGTGATCAACACTTAGGTTGTCAATCACTTGTTCAGCAATCTGTGTCTGATGCGAGGGAATGCAGTTCACCCATGAGGCACAGAGGTTGGCAATGCATGCTGCAACATAGTGAGTATAAATGCAACTGCATGGGAGCAGTGCTGGTGATTTGAACTTTCAACAGTAACAGCAGTGTTTAAATTCTATGTGATAAAATGCAGTAGGAAACAAGAATGGAAGGCCACAAAGCTCCCTTTGAATTGAACTACTTATACACAAATCCCAGGATCTGCTCCTGGGCTGAGTCCAAAAATGGTCCGTGGTGATCAGTGCTCTACCCTGGAAAGCAAATAAAATTGAACAAGCAAATAAATAAAATCAATGTCAGTAGCATCACTACCAAAGTGCAAGTGTCAAACTCTTCCTTTTGTACATTGATCTCCAATAGCAATTCACGGTACTTGTGTATTATCGCAACCAGATTTCTAACCTCGTATAATTAAAAACGTTTTCAGTCACCTAAAACTTTTGCTGACATTTATTTTTTTATTTTATTTTATTTTATTTATTTATTTATTGACATTTGTTAACCGGGTTAGTCCAGGTGGGCTTGTGGCCTGTTTTCAGTGGAGACTCGAGGAGAAAAGCTCCAAGAGCTGTTTGTCGTTTTTGCATTTAAGTTACCTGAAACACATTGCATTTAAGTTACCTGGCACTTGCTCACTAAAGCAATTATATAAGTCAGCACTAAAATATTAAAAGCACTACACCCTCACAAACTCCCCTTGAGTACCTCGTTCCCCTTTGGCCCTTTTTTTTCAATTATAAAGGAATTCCCAATACTATTCTAGCATGTCCAAAGGTCAGTTGTCAATCTCCTCTCCAGTCCAGCTGGTGAATCTCGGAATCTTGAGGCAATGTTACAACTGCCTCATGTACACAGACAACCCTCTCCTCCTCCCAACAAATTCCAACACAAGTGAGAGATGCAACCATATAGCCATACTGGAGGCTAAGCTCTCTCAACTCAATACTGGTGAAACTAGTCAGGAGGAGAAGGAAACCACACTCACTACAATTCCAATCTCACATAGACCTACCACGACAGCAAACCAAACACATAAACACACAAAAACGTACTCGGAGGCTTTAAATAAAAATCTGCCTAAGCAACAGAGACCTCCAAAGCAGACACCCAAGCAACCGCTATCCCAAAACAAAACTCGTGCAACACATAGCTCACAAAGCCAGTGTGCCGAACAGTCACAGCCCTTAAGGCTAAATAACACACCTAATACACTTGTAATAGGTGACTCTATCGTTAGGCACACTGACGTCCCGCTCACCAGGCTGAACAAGGAGAAGGTCACGGTGAGCTGCCTGTCGGGCGCTAGGATCCGCCACATAACACAAGCACTCAGGTCACTCCAAGGCAAGTACAAATATGACTCAGTTATTGTCCATGCTGGTGTGAATGACCTGAGACGTACCTCCCTGGACTACATGAAAAGAGACATAGAGGAGCTCTCTGAGCATGTAGCCCAGGCCGGTATGACCCTGACCTTGAGTAGCATCTTACCCTCACCAAGAATGATGCCACAATATGAAGACAAGATGATCAATTTCAACAATTGGCTTAAGTATTGGTGTCATTCAAAGGGGATCAATGCCTGTCAGCCTGGGATGACATGCTCGACAAGCCACGATGCTTCGCTAGGGACGGCTTGCACCTGTCACCCCTGGGCTTTCGGATATTGGCAAAGGCTCTTGCTACCCCCATAGTGCCTTTTTTAGGCAAGGCTCAAAAGACAAACCCACCTCCATAGGTATCACAAGGGATAAGAAACTAAGAGTAATGCTACTCAATGCCAGAAGTCTAAACCTGAAGATGCACGCACTCGAAACTCTCCTTAGCATGGAGAACATCGATATCTATGCAGTAACAGAAACTTGGTTCAAGGCTCCCGAAAGCACCCCAACACTACCAGGTTATACCTCATACCATGCTTTTCGGCCCCAAAACTTGGACCATACTACAAAAGGAGGGGGAGTATCAATATTCGTCAAAGATACCCACACCTCCAGGTTGGTGGCACAGCACGAAGCATCAGAGACTATCCATGTGCAACTAACAGTGGGTAAAACTGCCTTCCAGTTTATAGCCTGCTACAGATCACCCTCCCAAACCCAGGAATCCCACTCGGCCTTCCTGAGAACACTGAAAAATATGAAGGTCTCTCCAAACACCATTATATTGGGTGACTTCAACTACCCAAACATAGACTGGGAGCATTACTCTAGCTCCAACACCCTAGCCCAAAGGTTCTTAGAATTTATAAACTCAAATGCTATGGAACAACTTGTCACCACTCCCACAAGAGGGGAAAACAAACTGGACCTGATCATCACCAAAATGGGGACTCTATGCTCTAGACCAGAAGTGTATCCCTCACTGGTAAGATCAGACCATAAACTAATCTCACCGGATATTCACATCCTGACTCCACACCCTGCCCTGAAAACCACAGTGAAAAACTTCTCTAAAGCAAATTTCACACTCCTCAAAACCGAGGTAGAATCCTTCAAAGCCCCTGGGCCTATGAAAAATATGGCCCAGACCACAGAATCCTTTATAAACGCATTCTATGAACACCTTCACGAATGCATGGATCATGCAATCCCAAATAAAACCAAGACCCAATCCTCCAAAGGCAGACGTCCTGTCTGGTGGACCCCAGCCATAAACAAACTATACAATAGAAGGAGGAAGCTACTACATGATAGAGCAAAATCCCAAAAAGGGAAGGCATCTCTGATCAGTATTAGCAAAAAACTACGGGCACTCATAAAATCGTCTAAGGCTAGATTTGAGAGAAAAATTGCTCAGAAGACTAAGGATAATCACAGGGCTTTCTTTAGTTATGTTAGGAACCTGGATGGGAATTCCCAGATATGCTCAGAATTAGTCCAAAATGACAAAAAATACACCGAACCCACAGACATTGCCAACATCCTAGCTGACAGGTTCAGCGCAAACTCCCCCCCCACCCTCCCCACCAAAAGGGCAAATATTTATCCCAGCAAAGTGCTGCCCCCCTGACATCTCAGATGCTCAGGTAAGAGCTGCCCTCTCCAAAGTAAAAACACAGCATCAATGGGACCAGACGGTGTCCCGGGCTGCATCCTACATGAACTCCAATAAGATCTAAACCCAAACATAAAACTACTGTTCAGTCTCAGCCTTACTACAGGATATGTACCCAAAGAGTGGTGTACAGCAACAGTGGTCCCTCTCCACAAAGGTGGTGCCTCAACGGATCCTGGAAACTATCGCCCCATAAGCCTGACTAGCTTGGTCTGCAAAGCTATGGAAAGGATCATCATGGACCTCATAAATAAAGATATTGGGGACCTACAGACACTGGATCCTACCCAGTTCAGCTTTGTTAAGGGCAGATCCTGCCTCTTAAACCTGGTTGATTTCTTTGAAACAGTCACCAAGGCCATTGACGAGGGGAAGGTGGTCCACACAGCCTACCTGGACCTCACAAAAGCCTTCGATACAATACCCCACTCGGACATTATAGATAAGCTCACCAGCTTAAATAAAAACCTCTATGTCACTAGATGGGTTGTAAACTGGCTCAAGGACAGAACCCACATGGTTAGAATTGCTGGAGCCATGTCAGACTCCAAACCAGTTACAAGTGGCATCCCCCAAGGCTCAGTCCTGGGACCTCTCTTGTTCGGTATATATTTCTCGGAGGTACAGGCCAACACGGAAGGACTGTGGCTGACTAAGTTCGCAGATGACTGCAAACTGGGTGACATAATCGACTCTCCAGCTGACACAAGCATCCTCCAAAAGGGCCTCATAGAAACAGACAACTGGTGCCAGAGCCATGGCTTCAAGCTAAACGCCAAAAAGTGTATAGTCATCCCCATTGGCAAAACCAAAGTGCCCACAAATTACCACATAGGTGGTAATCCATTAAGTACAGAAGAAGTAATTAGGGACCTGGGGACCCAAGTTGATAGCAATCTCTCATTTGACAGCCACGTGGCCAAAGTGGTTAGAAAAACATTTTATATAGCCCACCTAATCATGAAGGGATTCACATCTAGATCAGGGGAGGTCATCGTGCCTCTTTACTCATCCCTCATCAGGCCCATAATTGAGTACAATGCCCCTTTTGGGATGTACCTTACCAGACACTTGCAGCAACTGGAAAGACCCCAAACGTACCTCACCAAGAGGATCATAGGGCTCAAACAGATGCCATATGCTGCCTGGTTAAAGAAACTCCAGCTCTACTCAGTGGCATACCACCTGCTCAGAGGCGATCTGTGCCTAACGTATAAAGCCATGTCCAACCCGGAATTAATGGACATGCTGCACCTCAGAAAATCCAAATCCCATCGAGTTACGCGCTCAAGACTTGAACCTCAGCACTGAAATAAATAGGACATGCTGGAGGAACAGATTCATAACCCAGAGGCTCCCTTCACTCTGGAATAAAATCCCAGTCCAGGTTAGGCAGAGTCCCTCATTGACTCTCTTCAAGAGGAACCTTGATGAGTGGATGGGAGATCATAGGTTTACCCCGGGTATCACTTCTGCGTCACTGTTAGACAGAGGCAGAGTATACTAACCTCAAAAAAGGGCATAACAAAATTAATTTAAAATGGGTGGCGAAAGCCAAACACACTCTGGCTAGGCTTATAAATGCCCTAGGGCAGATAGCCTAGTATGAACCTATGAACCTAAGAAACAATTACTTTTACAGAAAAATGACACTATATACATTCATAGTTTGTTAAGAAATTGGTAATACAATAATAATAGAAATTCAACCAGCAAAATGCACATGTAGTTATATCTAGCCTACGTTTACAGACTAGAGATTTATTTACATATTGACAACAAGAGTTTGGTCAATTAAAATGAGATTAAAGTAGAGAATTATCTGCTGACAGAAGGAATATATTGTTGAGAGTGGGGTTACAGACATGCTTCCCAAGCAGAAGAGAGGAGTTAGGTTGGGGCTTGACAAGAACAGATTTTGGTATTAAGAAGATGATGTTTGAGTTTTTCTTTAAAGTGAGATGGGTGAATGGTAGAACATCTGTCTCTAGGAAGTTTGTTCCAAGTTTAAGTGATGGAGTGTTTATATAAGAGTTTGCCTACTGTTTTTTAGGTTGGTAGGTGTGTAGTAGTTGCTGATTGGAAGCACAGAGAATGTGAGAAGGTGTGTAGATAGAGATGAAGGAAGAGAGAGCGGGGCAAGATGAAGGTTTGTAGAGAATGAAATGTAGAATTTGAAGTTGGGATAGCGACAATAAATTGGGGAATTCAAGCCAGTGCTGGGATGAAAGGGCTAGGCAGCGATGTGTGATTTACATGCAGTAAGCCTGAAATCTGCAGCAGAATACTGTTAAAAAGGTTTAATTCCCAAAAACTAAGTAAGTTGTACCTATTTTTCTGGGGCTGAAAATGCTTACTTAACATTATTTACTCACAGACAGGGTGCGAGCAAGTGAGTGTTGCTATATAAGCAGCAATTCGGGAGTCCTTTCTGCTGTTGGACAGTTGTCTGAATGGTAGGTTAACCTCATTTTGAGAGGCAGTTTTCCCACAGAGGAGGATTTCCCTGCTGTGAAAGTGACAATGATGTGAAAGTTTGGAGCACGGTCTGCCTATGAGAAATCCAGAACACTCAATTCTGAGTTCAACATGCATTATACCAAGTGTCCAGAAACTACTACTGCAATTTTAAGTTTACTAACTAAAAGAAAACATCTACAAAGGAGCTTGACTTTCAAGCAAAACATGGTCATGCCATACTGGACTTAATGGATGCAACCGACATGTAATTGAAGGCTCCATAATCAAAAGTCTTTCTCGAGGGTTGATTTAGGAAGCTCGTTTCAAAAGTAGTACAAGCAAGTTAAACACTTAGGGGATTGCAGTTTCCCTGCGTTTCTGGCAGAGTGGTACACAAACTGGTTGTATGCTGCATGTTTTAAATAAAGAGCTTGATGAAAATTGTCTGCTTGCAGGTGTTTGACAACCTCCTGCTTGCACTTTTTATTCTGGTTCCTCTTTTCCAAGCAACGTTAAATAGTACTAAGTGGATGTTTACCCACTCATTTGTACTTATACAGTAATATATACTACTTATAATTGTATATATTTATACAGTCATTTCACAAAAAAATTACTAATTACAGGAGGTCAGAAATCTGGTTGCGATAATACGTAAGTACCCAATTCACGTCTCAATATCAGAGTGTCTACCAGCTATTGATAATGGACAATGGCTTATGACATAATGTAGGTGCAGCTCAGTTCTTTAGTTCATAAGTTCCATTTGTTTGAAAATGGCAATCAGCATGCATAACCAGTCTGACATAAATGTGTAACTTGCTGGTGGTACGATCATAACAGAACTACATGTGGTTGCATGGGGGGGGGGGCAAAAAAGCAGGCAACACTTGTAATGTTAACCCTGCTGGAGATCCAATGGCAACACAGACTTCGCCTAGAGCAATAGACCAGTGTGGGCTCACTGCTGATTGGCTGCAAGCTTCCAGTCACTTACCCAGGTTATCACGTTGTGTTTTTTGTTGCTGAGTTCTGAATTACAACATCCTTTATGTTAAACCCCTACATTATATTTTACTTCTCATACTAGGCTTTCATTTCGCTCAGCAGGTTGTTCACTGTGAAGTCACTTATAAGTGCTATACTGATAGCATTATTAAGCAAAATTTCACTGGAAAACAAGCTTTCTAATAGCTGAATTTCCCTGCTGTTGATGCATTGGGCACCTCAGTAAACAGTAAATGTATGTGGCTTGTTCACTTAAATAAATAAATGAATGAATGAAAGAATACATAAATAAATAAATAAATAAATAAATAAATAAATAACCCCTTTACCACTGACAATCTTCTAAAGGACTGTCCACAAACAACTGCCAATCACTATTTTGCTCTCTCTATAAATGCTTGCTATCTCCTAAATAGGCTGATGTTTTTCAACAAATTGTCAGGAAAAAGTTACCAAAATAATTAATTATAAAACTTCATCAGATTGTGCTCCAACACTCAAATAGAAAGGAGCAGCTGCATCTTGAATTTTGGTAAAAAAGGAATTTTACATTTTATTAAGTTACAGCATGTAAAAAAGAATAAAAAAGATAACACTGTTATATACAAACATCTATCCCTTTTAAGCTTGAAGTCACAGTCACCTTAGGTATGTATAGTTTTGATAGCTTTTAAATGTATTACTCTTAAAAAAACTATAGGGAACTGAAAGATGCACTTTTATTTTCAACAGAATGTTTTTCAAATGGTATAGTTTGTAATTTTCAAGATGCCATTGTGGTTTTAATTCACAATAATTTGAAAAGAAAATTGGCCAGACTTCAGAACACTGGAGAAGTAAGTTGGCATAATTCTGGAGGATGGGATCTGCCCAGTTCAGTACCTTGCAACTCCAAGGTATTGAATCACCAAAACAAAACAAATGAATGAAACAGAACTTACAATGTATTTACAATCAAGGGTAATCACTGAAGATACAAAGTCCAGTTGACAATTGAAACAATGAGCTAATATTATCAACAGAGGAGAAATCAGGTGAGAATAGGAGTAAGGAGAAGTGATGTAGGTGAGGGTGATGTAGGTGATGTAGGTGAGGGTGATGCGTTCTTTGGAAAAAACACTTGCAGTCTCATTTTTGATGGTGGTGTTTTTTTGAGTTGTGCTCCAAATGAGGAAGAGAAGATTTTTTTTTTGGGGGGGGGGTGCAGAGTTTGGTTACAAACATGCAGTTGGTTTGGGTGATTTGGGAGTCAATTGGGAGAAGTTGCAGATGTTGTAGAGGTGGTTTTACTATGGATTTTGTCAGCAAGAGGCAGGAAGACACCTGCTTGAAGTAGTTTGAAAAGAAGAGAGCCTAGGAGCAGTTCCACTTTGTAGATGACTGGGAGCAATCTTCCTTTGGAGAGGGTGGTGCAGTCATGTCCCATGAGGTGGGATGGAAATGGAAATGAATGTGCAGATTTTGTTTTCAACGGATTGTAAAATGGATTTGTTATTTTAGAGGTTGTCACTAAGAATGGGTTCCCATGTTCAAGTTGAACTAGGTGTACTCCTTTGCATATTGCAGCTTTTACTGATCTGGTGAGAAAGGGAGATATTTTTCAGGAGCACGGTAAAACAAAATTGATTTTTTTCTTGGTGTTTACAATTTGATTATGGAAGTTAAGCCATAAACCTAGGTATTTAAAAATTGTAGATGTTTCCTTTGGGGTACAACTAAAATATTCAATGTTGACATATTTAGGCAACTTTCAGCTTTTGTTCTGTATATCATTCCTTTTATTTGGGGATTTAGGACTAGCTCATCATTATTTAGTCAATATCTAAGGAAGCAGAGGTCAGATTGAAGCTAGGTTTGAAAAGATGAGTAGAAGGGAATGAAAAAAAAAGAATAACCATGCCATAAGCATAAACAGTGATCGAAAGATGATAGAAAGGTTAGGAAGGTTAGGGATATTTTGTTAAAAAAGATTGAAAACAGTGGGGTCACTATAAAGAGCTGGAGTAAAGGGTTGCTGGAATTGATAGTGATGCTTAAGTTTGACTGAAACATGTTTGTTAAAAAATCTTGTGACAATACTGGAAGTAATTCCAAGATTTTGGAGAAAGTGAAGGAGGAGGTGGTGTTGAATAAGATCAGAAAAGTGATCTAGGTAAGATCAGTGAAAAGTGCTCCTGAAAGGTTACCTTCATCCATGTTGAGAAGGATCTCATCTGTAAGTGATCATAATGCTGTTATTGTGCTTTGGCCAGCCCAGAGTCCATGCTGTTTAAGAGTGAGGAGGCTGTATTGCTTAAAGTAAGTGGACAGTTAGTTTTAGATTAGGCCTTCAAGTATTTTTCCAAGTGTAGAGAAAGGGCAGAGTTGTAAGGTATTCTCTATCTGAGGCTGTTTGGGAAGTGGTTTGACAAGGCAGTATATCTGGCATTGTAGCTGAATTAATCAGCGGACTTAAATGTGAAGATGTATGATAAGGAAGTCTTTGCAGAACGGGATAAACTAGGGTTTTATGCTTTTGGCACCGGGGGAGTATCCAGGGTGATTGTTTTATAGTAGGGGTTCAAGGTCTTTGAGGGTGATTTTCTTAAAATAGATGCGATGGAATCAAATTAGGTGGGTTGGGTAAGTTTGGAGGAGAGGTAAAGACTATGGTATTAGGAGGTGGCTGAATTTCTTGAGAAAGTCAAAGTTTGAGAGATGACCTTGAACTGTGTGGGAGCCCACTATGCCCATACAAAGTAATGCGATGCAGTAACACTCTATGAGCATAGTGCTGAAGGTAACCAAGAATAATCAAGTGGCCCAGTCAAGTTCAACCAAAGTTTTCAGACAAAACAGCTCCATCAGTATGATGGAACTGATTTTGCAGGCAGGGAGGTGTCCATAATACCAGCTTTGACATATAGGTGGAGATGTATGGCCACAAGGCTATTGAATGCCACATCTGTAAGGTGAAGCAAGTGAATGCACTCATGACACCCAGAATGACTGCCATACCTGCATTCACCACTTTTTTTAAGAATATAGTTAATGATAAGGAATTTCTGCATATACTTAGTTCAGCTATTTAAAGGTGTGTGTGTGTGTGTGTGTGTGTGTGTGTGTGTGTGTGTGTGTGTGTGTGTGTGTGTGTGTGTGTGTGTGTGTGTCTAAGCATCCTAAACCAGATTCAGTGAAGAAAATCAATCCCTCTAGAAGGAGCACAGATAAATCTGGAGGTAATGTTTATAGTGCTATACCTAAATCCCAAGATTTGAGAGATAGGCAGTAAACAAACATTAATTCATTCATTAACTCTGGTACCACTGCTTTACCTGTAAAAATGACTGTGAATTCTTCAGAGTTTATCTTGCTTCTGTGTTACCAATTTTCAACATAAACAGGAATAAAAGTGATGTGATACACTGCTTTCTTGTAACTAAATAACTTGAACATTACAGCTGTATATCAGGAACTATATTTTTAACAATCACAGCAATGGAAGCAGAAATGATGCCATAGTACATGAATAGTATCAGCTGATTTTTAGTACTGATGCACTTCTTTATTAAAGAACAGGTCCATGTATATAAACATGTATGTTATAATTTTATTTACTTCCTTTTCTCTTTCAATCTCAATATGTGCTACAATTTGCAGTTTTTTCTTATCTGAAAAACATGAGAAATCTGAACAGAGGGTGGTGTTTATGTGCTAAACATTTACAGTCAATTTGCACACGACTGAACAATCAGGGGTTTCTGTGTGTGTGTTTACCCACGTACATGCACAGACCTGCACATAAGCACATGCAAGGCTCACGTTATTTGTCCTTTCTTCCATGCAATGGTAACCTTGGATGGAATTATATTTAGAAGCCAGGATGTAATGGCATAGCCCCCCCACATGGGGGATGCAGAAAGAAGGATTTGAATAAAACATTAAACTTGAACAAATATGGAAGTTTTCACTTGACAGATATGGAAGCTTTTACTTGTTTGGGAGAATGGCTTGGTCTGACTAAATGATTCGCATTGCTCTCAAAGCACTCAAATAAAGAGTTTTCCAGATCATCCCCAAACATTGCAAGTAAGGACTGCATATGTTACTGTAAGGAATTCCTAGCTAGTGAGTACAGCATGCTACTTTAAGTAGCACCTTGTCAAACAGAAATTATTGAATGCCCTTTGCTGTAAGGAATTCCCTGCTTGTGATTAAATCATTTTACTTTGAATAGCACCTTGTCATACATAAGCTGTTGACTCCCTAATCAGTGACACTGTAAGGCATTTACAGCCAAAACATTAAGAAGTAAGGAGATAAATAAAAAAATAAATGACTAAACAAACAAAGGCAGTCCCTAGGATTCACTAACAATCATGTAGGTGCTGTGTTAAGCCTACACAACGTAACGTGTCAGCATGAGGAGCAGCAGCTCTAAGTGAATAGTCATGCGGCTCATCACGCCTACATGAATGCAAGCACCTTTCTGTGCCCAGCAACAGTGTTCACAGCCATGGAAAGGTGCTTGCAAGTACCAGTACACAATGTAAACAAAATGAATAGCATACAGGCAATACTCAGATAAGAGCATGTGCTATAACCCAGACAGAAATTACAAGCAAGTACAGGAAAAGAATACAGAATTACAGAATGAGGGGGAGAGAAATGAGGGCAACTGATACACAAAAAAGTGTTATAATGACATGTGACTGTTGGAGAGGCGGGTGTTTGAAGTGTACCCATATCCTGCAGACAAATATGACAAAAGTGTTCAAGAAGCATTTCTGACATAAAACCTGCAAGACTGATATAATGATAATTAGTGTGAATGTGAATGTCAGTCCAGCAGTTACACATATAAATAATAACAGATATGCTAATAAAGAATGTGATAGGGTGGTAGTGTAGCTAGGGTAGGGCGAGAGAGGCAACTGCCTAGGGCAAAAAAGTGTTGGGGGATGCGACTAGCTGATTCCAATCTTTTGTTAATACAATACAGACTTTTAAAAAACGGTATTCCATTTGTGGTCAAACTTGAGTGCTGTAGCACTCTTTGTGTGGTCTAAACTGTACCAGCTGCTTGCTACATTGTATTGAGTTTGCTACAGTTTAAAAGTAAAAAAAAAATCTTTTTTGTTTTAGCTAAAACATGAGTGCTGCGCAGGCAAGTTATAAATCATAGCAACTGTTGGCTACATTTGTAGCAAGTACTTTGCTACAGTTTAAAAAGGAGATTTTTTTTTAATTGAAGCATAAACATTGCAGTGCTCCATGCAGGCAGGGTGTAAACTGTAACAACTGTTTTTCTTACATTTGTAGCAATCACTTTATTACAGTTTAAAAATGAGAAAATTATTTTTCTTTTTTTTTTTTTTTTTTAACTAAAGCATAAGGACTGTAGTACTCTGTGCAGACAGGGTATAAACTGTAGCAACTGTTTGCTACAGTTTAAAATAAATTATGTAGATGGAGGGATGGGAACAGGGCATAGAAATGGGACCTGAATGGCTGGGGCAGAAGGGGGGATGTTGTGCATCTGGCCACCTAGTTGACGTCTGTTTTTTTTTTTTTTTTGCCCTTCAGGGGGGAGAGTGGAGGGGTCTCATAGATCTAGCAATAATATGACAATTGCTTACAATGTATCAATCAACTTATTGCTTTTTTTTTTTTTTTTTGCTCTTGGGGGTGGGACACTGGTTCAAAATACAGGCCCGTGGCACTGGCTGAACCAGCTATGCTTCTGTCATATGGACATAAACACCAAAACCCAGGTCCACTTAACACCCCACCCTCAAACAAACAAAACTCTGACCTGCTAAATCTCAACACCAACACCAGGAGCATATCCAATAAGCTTCCTGACCTACATGCATTTATAACCTACTACTCCCCAGACATACTAACAATCACAGATACCTGGCTAAAACCCAACACCCAAAACAAAGAAATCCTCCCACCAGGATACAATATCTTAAGGCTAGATAGAGGAGACAAGAAGGGAGGTGGAATTGCAAGTTTCTTTAAAAATAACCTCAAAATGAAACCTCTACAAATCCCACTTCCCAAGTTTCAAAATGCCAAAATCTTAGGTACAATTCTATATTTAAATAATAGCAAAAAATGTAATATTCTTTCCTGCTATATTCCCCCAGGAAACAACTCACCTACTATTGAAGAAATATTACAGTGAATCTCCGAGAATCTGCAACAAGACATTATCTTACTAGGTGATCTAAACACCATCTGGATAGTTTGTAATTCTAACAACCCCACTAATCATATTAATCTCTTTGGTTTTACACAACTCATTCAAAAACCTACTAGAGTTGATAAAAAACCCATAAACAATCCATTCTAGATTGGACACTAGTCAATTGCCCCAAATAAAACTACTAGACAGGTTGTCTACCAGATGGTCTCAGTGACCATCTCCCCACTTTTCTCCTACACAAACGCACCAACATACCCAAGTCCATAACCTTTAGACAAGTAAGAGATGACAGTAAACTAAACATAAATGTTCTAAACTCTACTTTAAAACAAACTAACTGGAAACCATTAATAATGCTAGGTTTAGACCAAGCCGTAGAATACTTTAATAGTACTCTCTTAAATGTTTTCAACAAAGTTGCACCCATTAGAAAAATCAGAGTCAAGGCAAACTATGCACCATGGCTGAGCAGGGACACAAGAGCCTTACTAAAGTCTAGAGATAAAGCTTGGAAAATCTGGAAAAGGGATAACACTAGCATAGCCAAACAAATTTTCCAACAACTCAGACATCAGGCCAAGAAACAAACCAAACTAGACAAAAATAACTATTTCCTTGGGGTCCAAAACAAACACTCAAAAAACCCCCATAGGTTTTGGTATGCTATCAACTCCCTTCTAAAACCAGAAAAAAAAGTTACGCTATCCATACAGAACTAATCATCCTCTCCGATCTACTGAGAAATCCCTCCTATGCATCTCTAAAGCTAACAACAACTCAGGGAAAGCTCTTTTTTCTCATGCCATAGCTAGATCCTGGAATAACCTCCCCCCATTCTCTGACCTCTGCCCCCACTAACACACATTTCAAAAATGCTCTTAAATCACATCTTATGAATATATGGCTATATCCATGCATCACATGAATCTCACAATCTCAGCACACTATACACCTTCCTTCCTGCTATCTCTACTATAAATATGCTACAGTTAGGTATCTTACTGTCAACTTGAAATCTAATTAATATGTCATGTCTAATCATATGATTTTTTATTCTTTTATCCCATCTCACTAATCAATGTTAAAGCTTTGATGACTGAGACTCTATCTTTGTAAATGTACTCACTTACTGCTGATGTATTGTTTATTGTTTAGACTGGATTGTATGAGACTTTTTATCTCTGTGCTTACCTCAATTATCACTGCTATATGATTGTTTGTATTATCTTGTTGATGTTAATCTAATTGTAGAGCTTTTCTCCCTGGGCCTCTGCTGAAAATGGACCTGTGTCCAGTCGGACTATCCTGGTAAACAAATGTAAAATAAATAAAAATAAAAGAAAAATAAATAAAGCTGCAGTCTAACAAAGGGGAGTGATAATGTCATATACATGTTAATTAAATGCTGACCTGAGATAACATTTAGCAAAAGCAGAAGATACTTCAAGGGTTAAATGCAGAGAATACAGTTATTGCATATAAGGATGTGTATACAGGGAGTTTATGTATGACAGCACGTCCGTATTATCCATCTTGTCATGTATATAGAAGAACAAAAGGACCTTACAGCTATAATGTCAGGTAACTCATAAATTGAAATGTTTATTCAAAGAAATGACAGTGGCACCAATAGGAGAGGGTTTTATCACCAACAAGCATGTAACAGATGAGCACATGTATGGTTATGTAAAGGCTACATACCACTCTAATAACAAACAACATACATACATATGTAACCAGTATCAAGACTGAGCAGATGATATGTCAAGAGGCCAGTTTTGCCATTTTTGATTTGTAAACATGTATGACATACTAATACTGAGCATGCTCACATAGAAATTATAAGGAACAGTAACAGAACAGCAGTTCAATAGCAGCAACACAATAGAAAGTGTTGTAACAGAGGACTAATCACATTTCCTGATGTTCACCCTGCAATCCATACTGATAGACATGTTTATGGAATCACACAGCTGCCGGTAAGCTGTATATTGTTATGGAAACAGTGGCAATATTAAACACATGCCTGGAGGATGACTTGCAGTACAGGGCATAATAATCTTGTGAATAGGTAATACATATGAGAAAGAAATTACCTAAGATGTATTTGCATCATGTCCTTTTAGAACCCATGCCCAAACAGATATCAGAGAGATGCATAAGAATCATGGGCACCACAAACATACACGTATCTTTCACATAAGGAAGCACACCCCTGAAGAGTGTACATCACTATCATACCATATAAGGTGCACTGACAAAGTACCTGGTATGAAAATGCATGAAAAATTGGGCCTGTAGTGTGTGTGTGTAAGCCACTACCATCTGTCAGACAGATGTTATCAGATTCAAACCCCTGCCTATTATACAAGGCTCTCTCTGCTGACCCCTGCACTGACTGAATATGCAACATTAGATAGCAATGGAAGCTTTCACAGATAACTGAATTAAATGTGTGTGTCAACACAGGAGGTATGGATATAATATAAACAATCCAGATTTAGACATAATGTCGAAAAGGAGCTATACATGTCACTGGCCACACAACACTGAGCATTCTTTGACAAGGAAACTGTTTCCATCATGTAGGACAAATACTGCCCCAGAAGTGAACACCAGTCTGTGTAGGTATGCTATAAATGCCAATACTCAATGCATGTGCCACAGGAACACTCACAGCATGGCATGCCCTGAATAAACATTTCAGTATCATACAGTCACAACGTATGATAATATATCAATATCCAACATAAAAATGGATAACAATAACTAGATGTAATGGTTTTATGTAACATCAGTCCATTCACCTAAAGTTGACCCTGTCAGGAATTGAACAGCAAGCTATGCAACTCTACTGACTAATGACATCTGGATGAAGCACAAGCACCAGACTGAAAATCTTACAACTAGCATGACAATCCATCTAAGCAAACTTATTACATCATCTGTATGTGTGGTAAACAATCTCTGGCATGAAAGGGATCATGCAAGTCTGTTATAATGTAACTAGACACTTTATAACTGTGGTGGATGTCATTCATGCATTACAGTGTGAGGCCACACAATGATAACAGGCACTGAATGTGGATGTTGAACATATGAGCATCTAACAGCAAACAATGCATGATATTGTACAGGATTAATGCACCATGGTAGAAATATCAGTATAATTGTGACATATGTGGTTATGTGAAGGCATTGCAAGATGTTCTTTCTGTAAGGCATATGTGTGCCTGTGATTGCCGTAGTATGTCAACAACAGACAGCATGTTCTCATTCTCCCATGCCAGAGGATAACATTTCCTACATATATTATGTAAGGAACATAAAAGTGAATGTCATCATTTCACTGAATAAAAGCACTGTTATATGACAAATTGTCATATGTTTTAGTAAGAGGGATTAACATTTTTATGTGTACAAAGCCAATGTGCTTGACAAGAGTGTTGATATGTACAGTTCCAATAACACTGACAAAATGTAGTTTGAGCAGTAATGGATGAATTTCAAATAAGTGCACAAGATTATACGCTAAACATCACCTCCTAAATCACAAGCTCCACACGGCCATGTTGAGGTCCAACTAAGACAGTGCGCAGTTAAGTGGATGACATCAGCACTGTTTATTAGCAGGATGTTAATGCTAAAAAGTGTTCAAAGTGTGCAGTAATGCTGTATAGCTACAAACCATATATATACTTGCAGACTAGTATACAGAGTATGAGGGTGAAAAACACACAATTGAAATCCAACATCAGACGTGTATTTATACAATTTAGAAAGTACACTGTCAAAGACAGGCAACACAGGAGAATGCACACTCAAAATGTGACATACTGCAGGTATGTTAGCAGTATGTAATCATTTTGTGGACAAAATGTTATTTTCCCTGGTGATGCTGGGATTTTCTAGTGTCAGTGTGCCACTGTAATTAAATCCCATAATTATAAGGATACATAAATGTGGTTGCGAGGTGGCCAGTGATAAATTCCACTACAGTAAACTCTCAGTTAACCAGAACTCAAGCAACTGGCACTCTCAAGCAACCAGCAAACAAATATTGAAGATATACAGCACAAGTTTCAAAGGTTCATAGGTTCATAGGTTCATACTAGGCTATCTGCCCTAGGGCATTTATAAGCCTAGCCAGCGTGTGTTTGGCTTTTGCCACCCATTTTAAATTAATTTTGCTATGCCCTTTTTCGAGGTTAGTATACTGTGCCTCTGTCTAACAGTGACACAAAAGTGATACCCGGGGTAAACCTACGATCCCCCATCCACTCATCAAGATTCCTCTTGAACAGAGTCAATGAGGGACTCTGCCTAACCTGGACTGGGATTTTATTCCAGAGTGAAGGGAGCCTCTGGGTTATGAATTTGTCCCTCCAGCATGTCCTATTTATTTCAGTGCTGAGGTTCAAGTCTCTCGAGCGCATAGCTCGATGGGATTTGGATTTTCTGAGGTGCAGCATGTCCATTAATTCCGGGTTGGACATGGCTTTATATGTCAGGCACAGATCGCCTCTGAGCAGGCAGTATGCCACTGAGTAGAGCTGGAGTTTCTTTAACCAGGCAGCATATGGCATCTGTTTGAGCCCTTTGATCCTCTTCATGAGGTACTTTTGGGGTCTTTCCAGTTGCTGCAGGTGTCTGGTAAGGTACATCCCAAAAGGGGCATTGTACTCAATTATGGGCCTGATGAGGGATGAGTAAAGAGGCACGATGACCTCCCCTGATCTAGATGTGAATCCCTTCATGATTAGGTGGGCTATATAAAATGTTTTTCTAACCACTTTGGCCACGTGGTTGTCAAATGAGAGATTGCTATCAACTTGGGTCCCCAGGTCCCTAATTACTTCTTCCATACTTAATGGATTACCACCTATGTGGTAATGTGTGGGCACTTTGTTTTTGCCAAAGGGGATGACTATACACTTTTTGGCATTTAGCTTGAGGCCATGGCTCTGGCACCAGTTGTCTGTTTCTATGAGGCCCTTTTGGAGGACGCTTGTGTCGGCTGGAGAGTCGATTATGGTGCCCAGTTTGCAGTCTTCTGCGAACTTGGTCAGCCACAGTCCTTCCATGTTGGCCTGTACCTCCGAGAAATGTATACCGAACAAGAGAGGTCCCAGGACTGAGCCTTGTGGAATGCCACTTGTAACTGGTTTGGAGTCTGACATGGCTCCAGCAATTCTAACCATGTGGGTTCTGTCCTTTAGCCAGTTTGCAACCCATCTAGTGACATAGGGGTTTATATTTAAGCTGGTGAGCTTATCTATAATGCCCGAGTGGGGTATTGTATCAAAGGCTTTTGCAAGGTCCAGGTAGACTGTGTGGACCACCTTCCCCTCATCAATGGCCTTGGTGACTGTTTCAAAGAAATCAACCAGGTTTAAGAGGCAGGATCTGCCCTTAACAAAGCCGAACTGGGTAGGATCCAGTGTCTGTAGGTCCCCAATATCTTTATTTATGAGGTCCATGATGATCCTTTCCATAGTTTTGCAGACCAAGCTAGTCAGGCTTATGGGGCGATAGTTTCCAGGATCCGTTGAGGCACCACCTTTGTGGAGAGGGACCACTGTTGCTGTACGCCACTCTTTGGGTACATATCCTATGGTAAGGCTGAGATTGAACAGTAGTTTTATGTTTGGGTTTAGCTCTTCTTGGAGTTCATGTAGGACGCAACCCGGGACACCGTCTGGTCCCATTGATGCTGTGTTTTTTGCTTTGGAGAGGGCGGCTCTTACCTGAGCATCTGAGATGTCAGGGGGGCAGCACTCTGCTGGGATAGATATTTGCCCTTTTGGTGGGGGGGGGTTTGCGCTGAACCTGTCAGCTAGGATGTTGGCAATGTCTGTGGGTTCGGTGTATTTTTTGTCAATTTGGACTAATTATGAGCATATCTGGGAATTCCCACCCAGGTTCCTAACATAACTAAAGAAAGCCTTGTGATTATCCTTAGTGTCCTGTGCAATTTTTCTCTTGAAGCTGGCCTTAGACGATTTTATGAGTGCCCGTAATTTTTTGCTAACACTGATCAGAGATGCCTTCCCTTTTTGTATTTTGCTCTATCATGTAGTAGCTTCCTCCTTTTATTGTATAGTTTGTTTATGGCTGGGGTCCAGCAGACAGGATGTCTGCCTTTGGAGGATTGGGTCTTGGTTTTATTTGGGATTGTATGATCCATGCATTCCTGAAGGTGTTCATAGAATGCGTTTATAAAGGATTCTGCGGTCTGGGCCGTATTTTCCACAGGCCCGGGGGCTTTGAAGGATTCCACCTCGGTTTTGAGGAGTGTGAAATTTGCTTTAGAGAAGTTTTTCACTTTGGTTTTCTGGGCAGGGGGGGGGTCAGTATGTGAATATCCAGTGAGATTAGTTTATGGTCTGATCTTACCAGTGAGGGATACACTTCTGGTCTGGAGCATAGAGTCCCCATGTTGGTGATGATCAGGTCCAGTATGTTTTCCCCTCTTGTGGGAGTGGTAACAAGTTGTTCCATAGCATTTGAGATTATAAATTCTAGGAAACTTTCAGCTAGGGTGTTGGAGCTAGAGTAATGTTCCCAGTCTATGTTTGGGTAGTTGAAGCCGCCCAATATAATGGTGTTTGGAGAGACCTTCATATTTTCCAGTGTTCTCAGGAAGGCCGAGTGGGGTTCCTGGGTTTGGGAGGGTTGTCTGTAGCAGGCTATAAACTGGGAGGCAGTTTTACCCACTGTTAGTTGCACATGGATAGTCTCTGATGCTTAGTGCTGTGCCACCAACCTGGAGGTGTGGGTATCTTTGTGAATATTGATACTCTCCCTCCTTTTCTGGTTCGGTCCAAGTTTTGGGGCCGAAAAGCATGGTATGAGGTATAACCTGGTAGTGCTGGGGTGCTCTCGGGAGCCTTGAACCAGGTTTCTGTTACTGCACAGATATCGATGTTCTCCATGCTAAGAAGAGTTTTGAGTGCATGCATCTTGAGGTTTAGACTTCTGGCATTGAGTAGCATTACTCTTAGTTTCTTATCCCTTGTGATACCTATGGAGGTGGGTTTGTCTTTTGAGCCTTGCCTAAAAAAGGCACTATGGGGGTAGCAAGAGCCTTTGCCAATATCTGAAAGCCCAGGGGTGACAGGTGCAAGCTGTCCCTAGCAAAGCATCGTGGCTTGTCGAGCATGTCATCCCAGGCTGACAGGCATTGGATCCCCTTTGAAGGACACCAATACTTAAGCCAATTGTTGAAATTAATCATCTTGTCTTCATATTGTGGCATCATTCTTGGTGAGGGTAAGATGCTACTCAAGGTCAGGGTCATACCGGCCTGGGCTACATGCTCAGAGAGCTCCTCTATGTCTCTTTTCATGTAGTCCAGGGAGGTATGTCTCAGGTCATTCACACCAGCATGGACAATGATTGAGTCATATTTGTACTTGCCTTGGAGTGACCTGAGTGCTTGTGTTATGTGGCGGATCCTAGCATCTGACAGGCAGCTCACCATGACCTTCTCCTTGTTCAGCCTGGTGAGCAGGACATCAGTGTGCCTGATGATAGAGTAGAGTCACCTATTACAAGTGTATCAGGTGTGTTGTTTAGCCTTAAGGGCTGTGACTGTTCTGCACACTGGCTTTGTGAGCTATGTGTTGCACGTGTTTTGTTTTGGGGTAGTGGTTACTTGGTTGTCTGCTTTGGAGGTCTCTGCTGCTTAGGCAGATTTTTATTCCGAGTATGTTTTTGTGTGTTTATGTGTTTGGTTTGCTGTCGTGGTAGGTCTATGTGAGGCTGGAATTGTAGTGAGTGTGGTTTCCTTCTCCTCCTGACTGGTTACGCCAGTACTGAGTTGAGAGAGCTTAGCCTCCAGTTTGGCTATATGATTGCATCTCTCACATGTGTTGGAATTTGTTGGGAGGAGGAGAGGGTTGTCTGTGTACATGAGGCAGTTGTAACATTGCCTCAAGATTCCCAGATTCACCAGCTGGACCGGAGAGGAGATTGACAACTGACCTTTGGACATGCTAGAATAGTATTGGGAATTCCTTTATAATTGAAAAAAGGGCCAGTGGAGAACAAGGTACTCAAGGGGAGTTTGTGAGGGTGTAGTGCTTTTAATTTTTTAGTGCTGACTTATATAATTGCTTTAGTGAGCAAGTGCCAGGTAACTTAAATGCAATGTGGTACAGGTAACTTAAATGCAAAATGACAAACAGCAACTTTCTTTCAAGTGAAACAAGGAAATAAGTACAGTAAGCAATGCAGATATCACTAGGGATCCACAGAAGCGATGGAAAGCCACATTTAGGTGGAATTAGCATTTCAGGGAAATAACAAGCAAACAAGCATACAAACAAAGCTAGATTCAGCAGGCCAGGATCTAGTCTATGCTACAGCAAACAAGGTGTACCAATTTCAGTAAGAAACAGTTCAAATATGCAGGCACTATAAGCCTTTAGCCAGAAATTCCCAGCTCAGAAGGGCAGAGTCCAGCCTCTCCGCCCACAAGAGTGCAGACCACAGACCTTCTTAATGTAAAATAACTGGCCTGAAGCCCAAGTGTTTAAACCAGAACTAATACACTTTTAGAATAACAGACACTGAGCCCTCAATCAGCAATTCCCAACATAGAAGGATGTAAGCTACCTGTCCTACCACCACAGTGCAGGCCACAAACCTTCCTAATGTAAAACAACTGGTCTGAAGCCCAAGTGCTTAATCCAAAAGACTTAAAATGATAGCTACACTTTAATGAAGTTACTACCAAGCAGTAATAAATACAATTGAATACTTTAAAGAATGCCTGGATTAGTGCTCAAGTTATACAAACAAAGCTAGATTCAGCAGGCCTGGATCTGGTCTATGCTACAGCAAACAAGGTGTACCAATTTCAGTAATAAGCAGTTCAAATATGCAGGCACTATAAGCCTTTAACCAGAAATTCCCAGCTCAGAAGGGCAGAGTCCAGCCTCTACTCCCACACGAGTGCAGACCACGAACCCTCTTAATGTAAAAAAACTGGCCTGAAGCCCAAGTGCTTAAATCAGAATTAATACACTTTTAGAATAACAACACTAAGCCCTCAATCAGCAGTTCCCAACTTAGAAGGATGTAAGCTACCTGTCCTGCCACTACAGTGCAGACCAGAAGCCTTCTTAATGTAAAACAACTGGTCTGAAGCCCAAGTGCTTAAACTAAAAGGCTTAGAATGAGTTACACCAAGCAGTAATAAATACAATTGAGTACTTTTAAGATGACGCAAAAGCAAATTAAAGTAGGAAGAAACACAAATACAGTAAAAACAGATAATTGTTTTTTTTTGTTTTTTTTTTTTTTTTTGAGTGAGCAAATGAGATGGGTCCAGAAGGAGTATCCAAGTGCAAATTTACAAGAGGGGCGGCAGTTTCAAAGCCACCAAGATTAACACCAAGACAAAAACAGGGAGGGTTGGTGGGAACCTACTGAAAAACAGAGTCACAATTTCCAGCTAGATATTGTTCAATGCAACACAAACAAATTACTTTAAATCATGTATTATTTGATAAAAGTGCAGATAAAAATTTACTTAGCTTCACTTATGCATTCAGTTGATTGCATGCAGGTCTTAGCCGGCCAAAGCTCACAGTTTAAACAGAAAATAATTCACTGAACCACTTGTATAAGACAGAAACTGAATAACAATGAAGGAAACTACCCCCACTTATCACTGGCTATGCAGGTTTTTTAACAAGCCTTAACTGAAAATACCATTTGTACAAGACCTACTGAAAAACAGAGTCACAACTTACAGCTAGATATTGCCCAATGCAACACAAACAAATTACTTTAAATCGTGTATTATTTGATAAAAGTGCAGATAAAAATTTACTTAGCTTCACTTATGCGTTCAGTTGATTGCATGCAGGTCTTAGCCGGCCAAAGCTCACAGTTTAAACAGAAAATAATTCACTGTACCACTTGTATAAGACAGAAACTGAATAACAATGAAAGAAACTACCCCCACTTATCACTGGCTATGCAGATTTTTTGACAAGCCTTAACTGAAAATACCACTAGTATAAGACCTACTGATGTTGCACTTTCTGTTTTCCCCCCGCAGAAGCATACCTTATGTTTTTAAAGTTTCAGAGTTTTAAAAAGGAAGATAGGAATAAATTCCCTCTCTCCCCAATCTCAGAACAAGTCATACCAAACAAATAGTATAGGGTTCTGTATTAGTCAGGCCTGTTTTTAATAGTAACTCTCAAGCAAGCAGAAACTACAGTTATCTGGAATCTACCAATCCCCATGGGTGATGGTTAACTGAGAGTTTACAGTAATACCTTTCACACTATTAAAGTAGTGATGGAATCCAACCATCTACCTATCCACTTACACCATCTATACAGCACAATGTCAGCAGTCAGTACCACAGGAGAATAATGACAACTGTGACATAAAGCATCTATGAAGGGATGACATCAGCAGTGTAGTGCCAAGAGAGATATATCTGGTCACATTTTTTTATATTCAGTCAGGGTTTGTAAAAGTTGCTGCTACAATGTGTGTAAAATAAACATGATTCCATTGGCAGTTACACTTATAGAAGTTAGTACTGTTGTATTCAAACATTTTGTCTATCTAGTTATACATTATAGAGAATAGTGTCACACATGCAGACACCACAGGATACATCAAATAGCTTCAGTTCACTTGTAAAACAATGACCTCATCACTGTGTTGAACCATGGGTGTAGACAGACAATATAATCTTGTAATTGTGTGTTCTAATTGATGCCACACAAAACATCTACCATTTGAAGAATGGTAATGTTCTCCCTCAACCCCATTTAAGAAATGTTTGCATCACATTCCCTCTAAAAACATTAAATGGTGATCTTTCATCCTATGACACTGTTATTGTAAGTATCGATGTACAAAGTTGTGGACATAGTATTGCCTAAAGAAGCTAAGTTATCTTTTTGTAATGCATCAAATATTGTAATCATTGCACTACAGACAGTATGCATAGCATTGTGTAGCAATGAAGTTGTGGATGTGACAGGTGGGCTTCAGGATGGTGTAGTCATCTTTGATTTATAAAAAGATATATCTAGAGTATAGGTCGCATAAACACTTTGTTACTGAACTGTAAACAACCTCACACATACACAGCTATTATGTTAGGTATTGAACCTCTGTCTTATTTAAGGATACACAGTCTAGAGAGCACTGTATTATTTACAAGCGCTACACAAGAAGTCTAACTCTCAGGAGAGAGACTGTACTTTTGTCATGATGATCTCATCAATGTGTACCATTCAGGATGTTTCCATAAAGGTTGGTGTAATGAAGTGTGCATGTTTAAATGCATCTTCTCCAGTGGAAATAGAGACAGCAGCAGGCACTACACACAAATATGCACATACAAATACATGTTTCCAAGGTGGGTATTAAATATCATATCTGTCTAGTTTGCACAGTCTAAAAATCATTGTACTACCTGCTAGTATCACAGGGGAAAGACTGTAGTTTTCTCAGGATGACCTCATCAGTTTGCTTCATGCAGGATGTTTTTGTAAAACTTTGTAGTACGCAAATTTAAATGCATCCTCTACAGGGGAAATGGAGACAGCCAAAAGCATTACACCCCCACATATAAATTTTCCATGGCAGGCATTGAATCTCCTACCTGCCTAAGGTTATACAATCGAGAGAGCACTGTAATACTCGCATGTGCCACAGAAGTCTGACTCTTAGCAGAGAGATTGTACTTTTGTCAGCATGACCTCATCAGTGTGTTTCAGGGAAGATGTTGCTGTAAAAGAAGGGATAAGGGAGCTGTGAAAACACTTATGTGTTTTTTTGGTGGAAGTGGATACAGTCTTCCATGCAAGGTATTGAACCTCCTCCCTAGGTTACACAAGTTAGAGAACAATGCACTAGGGGCAAGCATCAGAGATGAAGTCTGTTTCGCAAGGTAGAGTGTGCACTTTTGTCAGGATGACCTCATCAGTATGCTTCATACAGGATGTTACTGTAAAAATAGGGATAAGAGAGCTGTAAGAACAGTTACATGTATTATTCTCAGGAGAAGGGGATACACCACCCAGTGATACACAGTCTCTCCCACACTTCCATGTTGATCATTTGAATCTCCTTCCTATCTAGGCTACATAATATAGAAAGCACTGTGTTAGTCTGAAGTACCACTGAAGCACCACAGACTTCTGACTCTTAGGGAAGACAGTATACTTTTGTCAAGATGACCTCATCCATGTGTTTTAGACAGGAAGTTACTGTAAAAAATAGGGATAAGGAATCTGTGAAAACAGTTATGTATAGGGCATATTTTTTGTGAGCAGGTGCCCATATTTTTTTTTTATTTGGGAGAGTGGAATGTTGGGAAAAATGCTTAAGAATAAAAGGGTCAGGTAGGTAGGATAGGTTAGGAAGCATCCACAGGCATACAGGACATACAAGACAGGCAGCAATGGTGATGGAGACAAAATGTTGGTGGATATCATGACTGGAATAAGTAGGGGACATTGAAGGTACACCCACATCAAGTTTAAGAACAGTAAGAATCTAGTCCTCATACACAGACCTGTCATCACTGTCTCGTACAGCATCTTCCTGGGTAAGTGCCAGATGTGGAATCATCTTTGCAATGCAAAGCAGGACCTTTTCAACCTTGCTGATACACATACTGAGACTGCTCCCCTTTTTATCCTCCACTAGTCCTTTCAGCTCCTGCCAGGTGACAAAATCATTGCTTCCACTACTACTGCTCCCAGAGGGTAACACTGTACCAGCAGCTGAGCAGAACTACCTGATATACTTGGAACAGGTAGGGCAGAGTTTGTGGATACAATATTGAAAGGTTGTGACCCTGAAGTGCTGGGTGTCTGTATTGCCATCTGTGGAGGTATGGCAGGCCAAGTGACAGTGGTTGGTGTACCTCTCAGTGTTGTTAATGACTGATTTGCAGCAGCAAATTATGCAAACAGCAGATTGTTAGTAAATTATAACCCCCAAAAAAAATAGAAAGACAGAGTGTAGTGAGACAAAAAAAAAGAGAAATAATTAGACACATGGCATGTCACAGTACTATATATTTAAGACGAGCTTGGTTTGGCGCTATATAAACAATTATGATAATTTACTATTGCACATCTTAGCAACATCCATATATGATAGAAAGGTATTTAGATGTCATAAAATAAATATCACTGCTCTGATGTAAGAAATAGCTGTTTTTATTTCACTATGACGGACTGGAATTATGCATTCTAAAGTAATAATTACAATTACCATAATGCAATTCTTTGTGGCAAATTGCTGCTAAGTTCTTATAAATAATTATTAATTAAACAAAATGCTGCTTCTGGGTACTGAACCTACACACAGTAAAGCTGGCATTCGAATTGCCTAATGCAAGCAGCACACATATTTGGGAAGGCATGTATGCTTGAGATGAATGATGAGGGATTCCTGCTCGAGATGTTAGTGCTTGAGGAAATAAAAATAATATTATGGCTTTAATTTTTACTTGATTCATACTTACCCCATGCCTCGCTGAGGCAAGTTAAGCTATACAGGTACATCTCACAGTATGCAGCTATTTACTTTGCTATTGTAGAGAATAAAAACAAACAAAAATGTATATATATGAAAACATAATAAGTAACTCAGCTGGCTGGCTAGATCTTCTCCTTTTGGCTTTTCCTGTTTGGGGTTGCCACACCAGAACAACAGTCCACAGAACAATTGGCAGTGTATTTTTTTTATGGTGTTGAGTTGCCAGCCCTGTGCCCAACCTTCCACAGAAGGCACACACTGGCACCTAGGGCCAATTTAGAGTGTCTACTCCACCTGCAGCATGTCTTTGGGATATGGGAGGAAACTGGAGCACCCGGAGGAAACCCACTCAGCCACAAGGGGGAAATGCAGACTCCACACAGAAGGCACCCCAACTGAGAATCAAACCAGAGAACCTCTTGCTGTGAGGTGGCAATGTTAATTGGTGCACTACTGCAGCCACCCGTTGGCTGGCTAGATAATTACTACCACGTCACAGACAGGTTATGGGTCAGTAAACTTGCATAAAAGAGGGGTGTTCCCAGTCCTAACTTCAGCCTCCCATCAGCTTAGAAGGTTCAGCTCCCACTTTTTACAGTCACTAGAGGGGTGATGACAGTACTCCCCACTGAGTGGAATGCCATTTGAATTGCAGACAACCTTGGCTAAGCTATTCTAAGCCACAGTCTTATATTGAAATCCAATATAATCCCCCTGCAGCAGTCTGTAGCTGTAGTGCTTCACAAGAAGTGCCATAAATATCCTGCTCTTCTCAATACCCAACCTTTGTGCTTTAAATTTAGCACCATTCTTTCCCTCACTAGTCGTATCTGCAAAGGTCAAGCTAACAAAACATGTCTGAGTTAGCACCTAATTCAGATCTTGTGGGTAACTGCTTGTGTGCAAAGATGCACAGCCTTACCAACTGCATTTCCACAATCAAAAGCAGGTGCATTCCTTGGCAGACACGTTTGCATTACTTACATCACATAGTAATAAAGGTTTCAAACATGGTATTGAGCTTTGCCATGTTCGATGCTCCATCCATTATCACAGGTTCCTTTGTTCAAAAATATCTGCTTACTAACTTGCTTATGAGGGGTTTACTTTGGAAGGTGAAAGATATTGAATGCTGACATGTTGTCATGTTGGGGCTTACCCAATGTTAAATGGTTCCCCTTCAGAAGCTCAAAATTTCAGAAACCAGAAATTCATATGATCGAGACCACATGTTCGACTTTCTGAGAACTTGAAGCTTTTGAATGGAGATCATGATGCAGTGAGGATCGGAAATTTACCCTCTTCCATGATTAGGGGTATATATATATATATATATATATATATATATATATATATATATATATATATATATATATATATATATATATATAAATGTGCAGGGGGTGCAAGGAGGATTTAGACCCCCCCCCCTGCAAAAACATTGAAAAAAGGCAGATTTATGTTGTTTTCTAAAGTTCAAGTTTTTGAAAAGTCAATCATATGGTCTCCACCATATGAATTTCGAGTTGAAGAAAACTCAAGCTTCTGCAGAGGATCCTGTTAAACTATTACTGAAACAGCTAGAAATCAAACCCATGGGATAAAGGATGCAAAAATTCCAACTTAATCTTTTAACTGACATTGCTATAGGGCAACTTAGTTTCCAACATGGAAAATTGACATATAGCGGTATCTGACTGAATGGAGATACACTTCAGAGAAGCCTATATGTGTGGTTGTAATTATGTCTTGCAGTGCATTCCTATGTGAAAGTCATTCTTCTGCAAGTAAATAAGGTTGCCATGAATGCAGGTAAATGTGATGATTAATAAAGGCGGGGTTAAGCTGCATGCATACTTCAGAAGACATGAGTCCTAAAGACATATTTGGGATATTTGACGAGTCATGATGATTACAACAAACATATTGTGTCCATCATACATTTGCAAGTGAATTTTATATGAAATATAATGATTGCCAGACCTAGGAAACTGGGCATACATTAGGTTGTGTTTATCTCTAAAACATTAATCATATATGTTAAACAGCACATTTTCATTATGCAATACTTCCTAATATGCTGCTTGCAAGAAACAGGTCTAACATTATCAGTTTTCTTTACTGTTACAGTCCTATTCAAAGAGTTGTGAGAAATGTGCTACTTACACCCTTTTTAAGGAGTATCTTATAGCTGGATTTGAACTCTTAATAGGCTGTATTATTTATCAAGAGTTGCTGCCCCTTCACCTTGTGCCACAGGGATAGCTCTATAGCAGGTAAAATGTATCCTGTCAGTATAGTCCAGAATGCTGAAGAAAATGTACCGATGCCAGGCATGCTTTAGCTACCTAAGGCAGTCTAAACTAAATTGTACACTTTTTTCCTTAGGTAGTGAACCATGTTTGGGTTCTGCCAAGTGGAGAGCAAATGTACCTTAAAATGGAAAAGTAAATATTGTGATTTATGGCACAATTTCTTAAAACAGGATTTGAACCATGCTTCTTATTTACTTAGTTATATTTTTGCAGTTGGTTTGCCAGGATCATTCATTGGGCCAATAAAAACTCGTTTTCAATGGAGTCATGGGGAAAAAACTCAATTAAAGACAATACTATCATCAGTTATAGGTTACATAGTAATGCAGAAGTACAGATTAAATCATAGCATTTAAAGATACAATTCATGAAATTTCACAATAAATATTATAAACATAAGTAAATATTTACAAATATATATGTTCCCTCTGTAGAAATATGACAGCAGGGCAATGAATACATGGATGCTAGAGGGTACAAGTAGTGGAGAGAGAGATAGGGGAGAAATGTACCTAGAGGGGAAGAGTTGGGATAAAAAAAAGAGAAGAAAAGAGAAGAGCTTCTTGCACCTTAATTCTGTCGATGCACTTCAGTTACACATTGCACAAGAGAGAAAGTTACCCAAAAGGTGTATTTTCTTGAATGATAAATATCCAGAGTGCTGCTGTCTGTGCAAAGCTGCCAGGCATGTTTGAGCTATCTAAGGTAGCCTAAACTAATTTTTTCATTTTTTTTTTCCTTAAGTAGTGACATATGTTTGCTCGCAGCCAAGCACAGAGCAAGTATACCTTAAAATGATAAATACTGTGACTCAGAAAAGTGTTCTGTAAACAAGATTTTAACAAGGCTTCATGTGCGGTAGTTCTCTTGATTCAAAGTAAAAACACACAGTGCTTGTACGTGTACTTCACGATAAGCCTCGCAAACAGTCCAAGATAAAATCCATAAACCAATGTTTATTAGAAAAAACAGTTAAGCATTTTCATCCCTCCATCTATGCTCTGGGACATCATCAGAACTTAATGAAAGGAAATGAGGTCACCATTATATACTTAAAATACTTCATTCAATTAGTTATTTAAATACCTTGTGAATAGTTAAAACAACAGCCTTAAAATGACACCTTTGAATACATGTGAACCATAAAAAGACTTTTGTATTCGTTAAAAACATTACAAAATTGTAAAATCTTTTAATCTTTAAAGATTTAAAGATCTTCTTTTTAATACTGGTAATAATGAAAAATGATCATTCAAACCTGGTGCATTTGTGGCATATAGTCTTACTATCCATACTCTGGAACAAAATCCCAGTTCACATGAGACAGAGCCCTTCATTGGCACTGTTCAAGAAAAATCTCGATGCATGGATGGGGTGTCACTACTAGACAGAGGTATAGTTTACTAAATAATGGGGTTCCAGATAGCCTAGTACACTACTATGAAACTATGAAACTATAAAGTTCTCTTAAGTCAACACTGAGTTCCCACCACCCCCCTCATGGACTAATAGGCACAATTTCCAAAATCCCAAACTTAAAGTTGGTAAAATCCCGACATACAAGTGTATGTTTATACAGGACATTATTAGAATTACACCTAAACATAGCATATAAATGCGCGTATATTCTACGTTTTAAAGCCCTTTCTGTTTTTCCTGCATAAAAATAGCTCCACGTCTGGCAGACAGGTATATAAACTAAACCCTTAGTGTTACAATTCGCTTTTTGTAATTTAATTGGTCGTGTTCTACCTTCAATCTGTACCACATCTCTATCTATTATAAAAGGGCACTGTTAACATGTTCCACATCTATGTGTACCTTTCCTCTCTATGGGCTTCTGTGGGATATTATGCTCAATGTAATACTTAATATTTTTACCTGTTTTGTGTACAAATTGTGGGCCTTGCCCCACCAGGTTAAATAATTTTGTATTACCCCTGAATATATTCCAGTTTTTCCTAATAATAGATTTTATAGTAGTTTCTCCTTCACCAAAGGGAATAACCATATTTAAACTAAAACTAGAGCCATGTGACAGACAGTTAACATTTGTAGTAACAGTACCACTACAAAGAAGAGGTTTGCATTTAATACCCCATAAATCAACAATACTTTTAGTAGCTTTGGATAATAAAGTCTCTGGATATCCTCTATTTTTAAACATACTAGTGATACTGTCAACTTCTTCCAGAAATAATTCCTTTGTTGAACACATTCTTGCGGCCCTAATAAGTTGGCCCCTATATATATTTTTCTTTTGATAAAACAGATGACATCTATGAAAATCTAGGTAGGCATTCGAAAAAGTGGATTTTTCTAAAAATAGTGGATGTAAAAATCCTTTTTTCCTTATCCTTCGAAATCAGCACATCCAAAAAATGCATACTATTTAAAGAATGTTCAGAAATAAATTAAAAAAAATGGTGAAATTTCGTTGATATATTTAATGAACTATTTAGCCCAATTTTCATTACTTTTCCAGACAATAAAAATGTCATCCAAAAAGCGGAAATAACCAAACCACTCATCTTTAGAGGAACTAGTAAATATGTATTTTTTCTCCCAAGCAAATAAAACTAAATTGGTGTACATGGGGGCACATGTGGCCCCCATTGCTACACCTTGAACCTGCTTGTAATGTTCACCTTCTAACAAAAAATGATTACTAGATAAAATATATTCCATAGAAGTCATAATGAAGTTAATCATGGTATTATTCAAAGTAGTTAAGTCTCTAATAGCATTGTGAAAAAGTTCTCACCCTTCACACTGTGGAATTGAAGTAAATAAATCCACCATATCCACTGTACTCAAGACACCTTTTTCAGTGTACCACTGATTTTTAAATTTCATCAAAAAATCCCAAGAATCGAGAAGTGAATGGTCGATCCCTTTAATTGAACTTTTCAAAATTCTATCTACAAAAATACTCAATGAATAGGTACTACTATGTCTTGTGGAAATAATAACTCTGAAAGGAGGTTGTTGAACTGACTTATGTACCTTTGGAATACCAAAGGCTACTGGTGTGGTGGGATGTTGTGAAGACAAAAAGTTGTGTAAATCTTCAGAAATGGCTCTCTGCAACAAAGAATCTTCTAAGAAAAGTTGAATCTTTCTATGCGCTATCAAAACTTTGTTGCGAGAAGCCACCTGATATTTTTCTATGTCTGAAAATATCTGAAAAAGTTGGTTAACATAATCAATGCTGTTGAACAAAACCACCCCACCCTCTTTGTCAGACTTCATAATTCTAATTGAATTATCTTGTCTAAGCTTATTCAACAATTAAAACTCGTCCTTATTGAAGTTAAAATATTTTTTTACCTTCGTAGTACCATTAAGTAAGTTTTGTATATCACTCTCACATGCTTTCTCAAATGCTTGAACTGTAGGGTGTAATGGAAGGTTAAAGCAACTCGTTCTCTTAAACCCATCAACCTGTTTATTAACTTCCTGTCCTTTAAATAAAATACTAAAATTTAACTTTCTTGTATATAATTTCAGCTCTGAAATAGCATCAACAATATCCACCTTAAAACATGGCAGATATTTAAAGCCTTTTTTAAAAACGGAGAAAAGAGTGTTGTTAACTTCATATTATGTGTAATTGAATATGTTGTATCCCTCATGTATGTAACAATTACCCACTACTGTAATACTATCTTTTGTAGCACTAGTTTGGATCATCTGTGGGAATTTCTGTATTCTCCCTTGTTCTTCCCCTTGTGTGTCCTGGGTTGATTTTGAAATCCTAAAAAAGGCTTTTGTCTGTTCTGATTCTCTATACGTTCTGATCTCCTTAGGGGGTATAGTTAGTATTATAATCATCATTATTATATTCAAAATTGCCATCAAAATCATTGTTGTTGTTTTGACCAATTTCTCTTTGTGAGTCATTATCTGACCCCCTCCCCCTTCCATTGTTAGCTTGAACAAATTCATTTGTTTCAATTATAAAAGATTTCAGCAAATGATAAACTTCCTTTTTAAAATAATCTGCTTCGTCCCTTAAAAGCTTCTTACTTTTTCTTTCCAAATTAACCTCTACATTTCTTTCCACTTTTTCGAAAATATTCTCATAATTAACAACATTAACACTAAACAATAAATCATTCACCAATACATCATTTAACTTATCTAATCCATCCAACAAATTTTTGATACGAATTTTGTTAGTTTTAATAATAAAGTCCATAAACTCCAGACCAAAATGGTCAAACATATCAAAAAGTTTGTCTGTATTACAGTCTGCCATAGTCATCCCATTTGGGAACTTGAAAATTTGTAATCCCTTTGGTACATGTTTTTTCTTTAAACTCTCCTCTAGGAAGAAATTATCACACTGTATATTATGTACCTTAAACAAGAGGTTCTCAAAGTCCTTTAAGGAAGCATTAAAAGTCTTAAAAATTCAACCGGCTAGTTGCTTTTCCCCTTCATTTGGAAAATGAATGTCATTTTTAATCCAGTCTTTATAACATATTTGTTTGTTAACAGCTGTCGTACCTGCTTCCGTTGATATACTACCAACAGGTTTCTGACCTAGTACTGGATTACCCTGAGTGTGCTCACTGAAAATACATTGTTTAATTAACCCTCCATTTGGCACAGTCAATTCCTTTGTTCTTACATTGGGTGAACTATCGTTGCTTTTAAAGTTATACAACAAGTCCACCTTCTTGTTTAGTTCTGAAACTTGTGCTGCAAGTGTGGAAATAATTTTTGCCAAGTCGACTTCAGCTCCCATGTTGTTAACAGTGGATTGGTTCCTAAAATAGCAGGTGCATTGTCCAACGATGATGGTGACGCCTCTCTGTTGTGGAAAATAGTTTCTTCCATCGTGTCCATTCACAAAATGTAATACGCGATAGGACAGTGGTTTTGCAGTAAAAAAACACTATAAAACCAAAACGGACTGTATTGGCCATAATGTATACGAAACCAAACGGAATAGTACAAATTAAAGAAATGAAAATACCCTTTTGAACCAAGCACTATGAAAACTACACAAAGTAAAAACACACAGTGCTTGTACGTGTACTTCACAATAAGCCTCACAAACAGTCCAAGATAAAATCCATAAACCAACGTTTATTAGAAAAAACAGTTAAGCACTTTCATCCCTCCGTCTATGCTCTGGGACATCATCAGAACTTAATGAAAGGAAATGAGGTCACCATTATATACTTAAAATTCTTCATTCAATCAGTTATTTAAATACCTTGTGAATAGTTAATACAGCAACTTTAAAGTGACACCTTTGAATACATGTGAACCATAAAATGACTTTTGTATTTGTTAAAAACATTACAAAATTGTAAAACCTTTTAATCTTTAAAGCTTGAAAGATCTTCTTTTTAATACTGGTAATAATGAAAAATGGTCGTTCAAACCTGGTGCATTTGTGGCATATAGTCTTACTATCCAGTAAAGTTCTCTTAAGTCAACATTTAGTTCCTACCAACCCCCTCTCTTGGACTAATAGGCACAATTTCCAAAATCCCAAAAATCCTGACATACAAGTGTATGTTTATACAGGGCGTTATTAGAATTACACCTAAACATAGCATATAAAGTTCTCTTTATTCACTTCAGTTACACCTTGTACCATAGAATTTGACATCTGTCAAGTGCATTTACTGAATTAAGTACTCTACCTGTTGTGGCAAGTTGCACAGTGATGCTGGTCACTGTGCAACTTGCCACAGTGACCAGCATCACTGTGCAACTTGCACAATGATGCTGGTCATGTTTCAGCTACCTGAGATGGATTAAACAAAATGTTTCTTTTTTTCCTTAGGTAATGAACCATCTTTGCATGGTGCAATTGCAAAGCAAATGGAAAAGACATTAGAAGTTCACTATATTTTAGAGAAATTACAGATAGTGAATGAAATGCAATGCATGGGTATATATAGCAATGACCGGAGCAAGAAGTACATTCAAGTGACCAATTCTTCCTTCTCACAGCTCCTTGCAACATCAGACATGTACTCTGTGGAACACATTTTCAGAGTTATAGATAGTGACAAATTATTTTAAAGTGGACAGACTAATGATCATATGATGTTATTAATAATGGCAACTGTTGATTTTTAAACAACTCAATGGTATCACAAATTGTGATTTTATTCAGGCAATCCCTATAAAACAAGCATGTCAGTGGATTAAAACCATGCATTAACTATGCTTTATCTATAAGTTCACTGCATTTATACCTTGTGCCACAGAGAAAATTAACCACGGGGCATATTTTCTTCACTGTGAACAATCCAGAGTGCTGACAGATATGCAATGCCAAATGGCTGGTTTGCACTATGTATGGAAGCTTAATCTAAACTTTTCACCCTTTTCCTTAAGCCATGAAAGTGCTTTTCATGCTGCCAAGTGATGCACAAATGGAACAAGAAAAAATCTAAACTATTGTATATCAAATACTTTACATGTACATGTTTGACCAAAAGTGTTATGTTGCAACACAGAACTGTATGGATTTGAACCCTCAAACAAAAGTATTGAAAGCAATCATTTTACACTATTTTCCAGATCCGCCACAGACAAAGACATATATTAGAAAGGTGATAAAGAGTTTAGATGTAAAGATAATGTGACATTGTATAGTCACATTGAAAGTATGAAAATTGTCCTTTCCCATTTCACTGTGAATTTCTGGATGATTGGGATATTGCCAACTGTAAGCTTAGGCATGTGCTCACATGATATTAAAAAAGACTGCAATCACTGCTGGTGTATCCCTTTCTTTCTGGTCTGTTGCCTCCTTTCACATCCTGAAGCTGGTATGTCAATAGGTACCACCAGACGTATGTGTAGGGCTGCAGTGGAGTCACAGACACGTGTCACCTGGGCCTTCAAAGAGATAGTGTGACTACTGAATATCAAGTTTTCTAACATGAGTGACTCCCTGAACCATGTGGGCAACTCCTTAGGATGGGCAACACACTAGATCAGGTACTTTCTGTAATGGAACATCTGTTGGGGGAGGGTGTGCATCCATGTGGCCAGAGAGATGCTCCACCTTACATTGTTATTGGATGTGGCCATGCAGGATTCTGCTCTCACAGTGACAATACAACCACTGCTACATCAGTAATTGCAGTGTCCTCACCCGGGCATGGTAGGCCATGAGGTCATAGTTCTGAACATAATCCTCATGAGAGCTTATCCAACAAACATCATTCACATTCAGGTTACATCATGACTTCTAGCCAAGGCCATGGAAGTACCAGTGCAACTCACGACAGAGGTGGTTCTCGTGGCTGGGGTCAATGACAATGAAATGAGTAGTCCACCATGTGTGGCCCACATCTTTCCAAGATGCCAGGTGTAGTGCTAGTGCAGTGCTTGATTGTGTTCATGCAGACACACACATAGGAAAACACTATTTGACTTGTCCATACTACTTTATAGACATGCAAACTATCTAAACAGTACTGTTATGTACATGCATTGTTACTGGCTTTGACACCTGAACGCTGTATACTGTGAGAGATACATGTGTTTCTTACTCACACACACTCACCTCTTTGGTACCAGCCTTGCCCTCCTTCCACCTCACCCCATCCTTACCCTATACAAATAATGAGGTCTGTGCCCTGCCCTTTGTACACGTCTTTTTGACTTAGGGTTGCATATATGTCTGATGCACAAAGTGGATAGCTGATGCTTGTTTATTCACAAGATTGGATTTATCAGTATGTATTCCAGAGCTAAAGTTGTTGGTGTCTTGTTTCAATGTCCTTCTTATATATTGTTGTACCACATCATATTTCAGTTAGTATTGTCATTAAAGCAATGGAAGCATTAGGCACTTCAGACATGTTTCTTGGTATAGTTGTGCAAATGAGGGTATAATTGGCTTGTTCCATGTTTTACGGGCAGTGGTCAGTTGAAATGCTTGATGCAAACTATTGCTCTTAACACATACTTGTATCTTGCAAATGAAGATATATTACTGACATAACTTTTTACATCTGATAAAAGACTGTTTAGGGGCATATAGATATTTCCATATGAAAGTAATCAGTTATATAATTTGTTTTTTTTTGTTTTGTTTTTTTTTGTTCTTTATGGGTTCTGCACTTACCTTGTCATTACTACAGGTAACATTTGTGTCCTTGGGTTTTGTCTCTTTCTGATGTTATCAGAACACAGCCATTACATGGTTAAGGAAAGGTTGTGGATTCTGACAGGCATCAGTTTTCCTCTTTGTATGTGTGTGGGATCTTAGGTTTTGACCTAGGTAGTGAGTGAGTGTGCTATCCTTTGCCTCTTAGCCAGAGCCAGGGCATACTGTGCACACCTCCACCTGCCAGCACCATCTGCAGCTGTTGGTTCTCCCTCAGACCCCTCATCTGTACCTGCTGCTACTGTCCTGCCTGTGGTCCTTGAAGCTGTGGTCCTGCCCCTTGTTGTCCTTGTTGAAGTTGTTTCCTTAGAAATATATTGTGCAATATGGCACAGACTGTAAGTATTTTGGCACAGATGTCAGGGTCAGTCTACAATACATCTCCTGATGTGTGTAGACACCAGAACCTTGATTTAAGCAAACGAAACGCATGTTCTATGATATTTCTAGTCTGAGCATGGGCCCCATTGTATCCCTGCTCAGTGGGAAGGTATGGATTTCTCATGGGTGTCATGAGCCAAGTCTCCAGGGCATAACCTGCATCCCCCACTAGATATCCTAGAAGAATGTCACCCCCTAGCAAACCTGGTGTACAGCTCACAAGTGTGCCATATGTATGAGTCATGGAAACTGCTTGGCTTACATACACAGACATTGTAGATAATCACTTGGGCTATACAGACAACCTGACAGTTTATAGAATGGAAACCTTTTCTGCTGATGTACCTCCTTCCCTGTCCCCCATGTGGGGCCTTTATTTCTATGTGCGTGTAATCTATGGCCTTTAAAACTTTAGGGAAGTGTGCTATTGCATAAATTTCCTGCACGGTTTTTGATCTCTCCTGTGGTGTACATAGGAATCAGATATGCTCCCTTACATGCAGCAGCATTGCATTTAAAAACTGATGCAATATTCCTGAGGCAGATGCCTGTGACACCATTAATACATCCTATGTGGGTCTCTGGAATGTACCAGTAGCTAGTATATCTAATGCTACATATATCTTTGTTTCCACTAGGATGGGTTCTCCATGATTTTCCTATGGCCTGAGGGTGGGGCCAGCAGAGGTTGCGTATTTCCTCTAGTATTTCCCCATCCACCCTGTATCTCTCAGCAATTTCTGTTTTATGCAGTCCATGATATGTTAACAGGGTCTAAACACCCTTCTTCTTCTTGACTGATGTCTGGCAGCAACAGCACGCTGATTTAAAGCCTGTTGCACGTACAGCATAATAAAAGCAGCAGCAACACCTGACATGTTTTTTTCCTAAGTGTAATCGTACCTGTATTCTAAATGATTTTGGTGTACATGGCAAAAACCTACACTGAGTATACATGATTGCTTTATAAATTCCTAAATAGCTCCACCATGTTGGATTTGTTAATTAGCATGTACTTTGGCTCTTTATGCTTTTATTAGCATATTCTACCATTTTTCTTTGTTTGACAGCTCTATGTGTCATCTAGATCCACTTGATGAATACCAATTAGCATACTATCATATCGGCAGTGCTGCGAGATGCCAGCATGAACTCTACAGTTCGTGTAGCTCTTTATGAATCCTGGCCAGTATCATGAACCAATAAGCAAGCAAAAAATAAATAAATAAAGTCTTTGGCGGGAACTAAATGGGAAGAAAAGAACTGTGATAACCCAGAACAATCACTCAGACTGAGATAGAGATACAGATATCGATTAAAGGTATACATATACAGGAGATGTGCAAAGAAAAAAAATGGAAGGCAGAAATAGGCATAAATAAATAAATTGTGATTATTTTGCTTAACTGATCTGCATGATGCAAATAAATAAATAAAAATTACTGAACTGTGGGCTCAAAGTCCCAGTAGTCTGTTTAGGGGTCTGTTTCTATAACCAGTACTATAACAAGCTGCCATGGATATCTGCTGCAACTATGTACTTCTGACTAATGCCACATATGATCTACTAGGTCTACTTCAAATGAACAAAAGACCACTTACCTGAAGACGGCATCACCAAGACATTTCCCACTGTAATTATCCAGCTGGCCATCATGGGGAAATTTTTCCTTTTCCTCTCTGTAGTGGGATCTCAGAGTTGGTATATTTAGTTGAGGGGGTGTGGGGGTGTATCCCCCCATTGGTGATAGTGCAGTGTATGTTTTTATTAAATGTTGGTCAGCTGGATACTTATCATGGGAAACATTTCAGCAACATGGTCATTCATTCAACTAAAGTTTCGGAGATCTTGGCTCAGTGGTGTTGTCTTCAGGTAAGTGGTCTTTCATTCATTTAAAGTAGACACAATCTACTACATGGCTTTATTTGTTCTCTGACATTTGTGTCTTGATGGTTGGGTTGGTAACTCCTTATTACACTGCCAATCAAGGCATTCATTGGCTTCTTTGCCAGAACGCTGCCCAAAGTAGAATGCTTTGATCAATAGTTACAATGCCTGCTATAAGGGTTTTCTTGCACAAAGTTTAATGCTGTCATTAATGCTGGTTTAAGGGACTCACTCATTCATTAATGTTATTGCCCCTTTTCAAGTTTAATGTTTTATTTATTTGTCAATGGTGCTTTGTTCACTATTTTCTGAACTTATTATAGCCATTTCAGGTGGCAGCTGGGACATTATTTATGGGAAGCAGATGAAATTTTGAATGATGGCATTGGGAATTCCTTGTTACTTATCTGAAAGTGCCATGAGATTTTTCTCATCCAGGAGAAGCTAAGATCGAAAAAGATAGGTGGGGTATAAATTTAAAATTATGCTTGAAAGCTCAACTGAAGTCTTCATTAATGCCTCATCATCAAAAAAATTATATATTCACATTAAATTATTTAGTTTTATTTTGCTTCGTCATTTGGTGACAAGAAAGAGTAATGTAGAAGGCAGATGGAGACTGTACCCTTAACCCTTTATATCTGTGGCCTTTGTAAGTAGAGAAAGTGTAAAAATAAGCAATTTGAATCAAAACATAGATCATAGCTCTGTTACAAAAATTATAAATGAGCATAGATTATATATTTAATAAAAATGAAAAAAAAGAAAATATCAGTCCTTTAATTAAAACTGAAGAGAAACTTGACAACTAGCAAGACAGATGCTTCTCATGAATGCTGCTGAAAACAGGGGAACCATTGTACACAAGAGAATGCATAATATATGAGAGTCAGAACTGCTTTGTAAGTATGCAAAACACACCAACATTTAGTGACAGGGGCAATGTAGGCAATGATATTAAAAAGTGCAGCCATGATAGGTATTATTTTTAATCTCTGTATATTTGTCAAAGATAGACTGTGTGTGTGTGGGGGGGGGGGGGCACGTGCATGCATTCTGTGTATATGTGTATATACATATTGTATGTGTGTGTGTATACCCATTGTGCATATCCATGCATTGTGTGTGTGTGTGTGTGTGTGTGTGTGTGTGTGTGTGTGTGTGTGTGTATATGTGATCACATTGTGTATTTATGTGTATATGTGTGTATGCACATTTTGCATACATGCACGTTTGTGTACATATGTGTATGTGTGTGTGTGTGTGTGTGTGTGTGTGTGTGTGTGTGTGTGTGTGTGTGTGTGTGTGTGTGTGTGTGTGTGTGTGTGTGTGTGTCTGTGTGTGTGTATGTGTGATCACATTGTGTATTTGTGTGTATATGTGTGTATGCACATTTTGTATATGTGTGTGTGTGTGTGTGTGTGTGTGTGTGTGTGTGTGTGTGTGTGTGTGTGCATGTATAATCACATTGTGTATCTATGTGTATATGTGTGTATGCACATTTTGTATACATGCATGTTTGTGTACATGTGTGTGTGTGTGTTTGTGAGTGCGTGTGTGCGTGCGTGTGTGTGTGTGTGTGTGTGTGTGTATGTGTGATCACATTGTGTATTTATGTGTATATGTGTGTATGCACATTTTGTATACATGCACGTTTGTGTACATATGTGTCTGTGTATGTGTGTGTGTGTGTGTGTGTGTGTGTGTGTGTGTGTGTGTGTGTGTGTCTGTGTGTGTGTGTGTCTGTGTGTGTGTATGTGTGATCACATTGTGTATTTGTGTGTATATGTGTGTATGCACATTTTGTATACGTGTGTGTGTGTGTGTGTGTGTGTGTCTGTGTGTGTGTCTGTGTGTGTGTGCATGTATAATCACATAGTGTATTTATGTGTATATGTGTGTATGCACATTTTGTATACATGCATGTTTGTGTACGTGTGTGTGTGTGTGTGTGTGTTTGTGAGTGCGTGTGCGTGCGTGTGTGTGTGTGTGTGTGTGTGTGTGTGTGTGTGTGTGTGTGTGTGTGTGTGTGAGTGAGTGTGTGAGTGTGTGCCATCCTGGATTAGAAACACATCTTCCAATGCTCCTGACCCCTGTCAGGCATGGCGTAAGGATGTCTGTTATATGCCTGATACTATGGCTGCTCATGCTGCTATATTTCATCATAGATCAATGTATAACAGTGAGTAAGGATGTGCCCTTTGTGAGCCAGGTACAGAGTAGTAATGAAGGACAAACAGGATATGCAGGTTAGTATCCTACTGTACTTGCTATGTCCCTGTCAGTATGCACCTACTAAATACAACAGATAAACACATTTATTTAACTCTTCTCTGCCTTATCTATGAAGCCAAGTGGAAGGTGGTCAAGTTATTTTCAGGATACTGTTGCCAGTCCTTGGCATTAAAGTTGATTCCCACTTACAACTGACATGTACCTGTTGTTTGTGCTTTCATATTCATATTTATTTATTTATTTATTTATTAGATTATTTGGAATGTCATACTGGATTTACCATACAAGTCCATTTTGCATATATTGCCTTGAAAGGGAAAAAATATTCTTGTAGAGAAGGAAGAAAGGATACATTTTAACACAAATGTGTTCGATTTTCATCTCACCCAACTGTGTAACATCATGTTCATAAGCCAACTATGTCAGTATAAACCATACTGCAGAACAAGCAGGTACTCTGAGGGTGCTAACGTGATATCTGCTGAATCATGTGCGATGATAATGAGCATAATGTGGCATAATGTGACACCATATGTGACTAACAGTGACCCTCTTCTGCACCCCTGGCAAAAGTCACAGGGTGACAAAGGGGGTTTATCTTCCTGCAGCATCACCTCATTATCCTTTTTTGCTACAATCTGTCATTTAGACAAATGAGCTCGGCCTCGCCACCACCAATCAGGTTGTTTTCAGTAACTCTCCACTCACGATTCCACCTTACATAATGAAATAATGATACATAACTGCAGGGTAATGTCTACTGGAAAGAAGGGATTCATTTCAGATGAAGATTTCTGAATGTGATTCCATGAAAGAAAACATGTCAAGCTTCAGAAACTGTTACAGTAAGCTGTCTTTTTGTATGATTTATAGTCAAGTAATAATCCAAATGCACAACAGAGCAGTATTTCCAAATAATTATAATTAGGTTATTGGACAACAAGAAACAGGGACTCTCCCCACCTCACAATACACATAGATAGCACATTATAAGGTATTCATAGTTCTTTCCTCTAGCACTGCTTTCAAGAAGAAAAGCAAATCATCAGGGGAAAACATCCTGCCTTTGTTCATAGATGTGAAGTGAAAAGTTAGCTGTGCTTATGTTTCATGGAAATTCTAATCAAGCTCTGCAGACATCTGATGAATCTGCTCTCAGAGTGCATTAACATTAGATAAATGCCACCAGGCTAAAAGCTAATAACAGGAAATTCTTGTCTTGCGTGGTACTAAAGAAAAATATTTACCTACAAGTGGTATTCTTGGAACTGTTCTCAAGTACCAATCAATACTTGCTGGGATGCTTGGGAAATTAATGTTACATCAAATCGAGTGACATAGAACAAAGACTGCTTAACATGCCAAGTGAGTAATTACAACTTCCTCCAGCTAAATGAAGTACATTGATAAATAATTCCATGTCTAATTCCATAAATATGCCAAAGTGCATATACTTCATCATAAAAACACTGGTGAGCTGTTCTTCTTCAACTTAATAACCTCAGTCTGTTAAGCCTGTCTTTCTTCATTGTGTATTTTCATGAACGTATGATTCCTATTTGGATTGTCCATGTTCCTTTTTTAAGTTATATGTAATATTCTGGTAATGTATTTAAAATGACTTTACAAAACACACTAGATTTCCCAGCAATGCCAAAGGTCATATTGTACCTCATCTATCAATACCGGTCATAACTAACATTGCAAAGGGTGAGCAGAAATCAGAGAGAGAATGCACTAGTTGTAGGGCCAGCACAGGGGCGAGTGCATGAAAGAAGCCATCTCTCGGTTCTAACACAACTGTGAAGCAAGGTCACAGAAACAATGCTGCATATAAAATAGACAACGGGTTCATATTGCATATGCAAATGAACTTCACAAGATGAAGAGCAATACTAATGTATTTCAGCGATATCTTCTCAGTTTATCAATTACTGTTTTTTGTAAGTACATTACTATGCATTTACAAGGGTATAGTAAGAGGGCAGAAATAGCTATGTTACAATGGAAGCACAGCTGCCAAACCATTGGTATACCAAAACCCTGAGCATTAGACATTTAGAAAAATAATTACCAAAACATGAAAACATTAAGTTTAAGTGATAGCTTCAGTTTCCCTGCACCATCTATTTTGGGGAACCCCCCGGAACATGCACATAACAATTTCATGGTCATCACACAGACATGAAGAAGAGAGAAATCTATCCAAAAGGGAGTCACTGCTGACACACTTAAAAATCAAACTTACAATGATTTCCTATGGAAAACAGTGATCAGAGTTGTGTTCTTTTGCATTTTGGGTTTTGGGCAACTAATGTTCGATGAATTTCAATGCATCCTCTAGCAGTGATACAACACATATGCATGCAAACATAAACAGTCTTGCACATGTATGCACACACCACACACACACACACTCACACACACACACACACACACACACACACACACACACACACACACACACACACACACACAAACACACACACACACACACACACATACACAGACACACACACACACACAGACACTCACAAAAAATACTCATGCTGACAAAATAATACCTAAACACACATCTGCACGTCTGTATAAAAGCAGGCTGTGTACTTGTACAATTTCAACTGCTCCTGTGTACTACAATATCCATACTGTTTCACTATACATGTGCAATTGGGTGTCATCACCAGTTGCATCTGAAACATACACTTGCATGAGCATGCACACACACACACTCACACATACTCACACACACACACACACACACACACACACACACACACACACACACACACACACACACACACACACACACACACACACACACACGTGTTAAGTTGAAAGAGTTCTGCAGTTTATTTTTCCTACTTCTCTCCTTACAAAAATTATGTCCAGCATGCAAAGTGCATTGCACACATTTAGGATGCACAATGTGATTACTATATACCCTTGTAAAATTCTCCCCATCTGCTAAGTGCACAAAGAAGATGCAAGGTACCTAGTCCGTTATACAGTGAACCCTACCTTTTATTATATCCTATCCTTCAGAGTATCTGGTATTTCCCACCCCCTCATTAAGCACCACCCTCTGGCTGATTATTTAAGGAACACAATGCACCCTACATCACCTGTCTAATGGAGCCATATCTCTTCTCTCTCTCGGTTCTACAGCTGCTGTCAGTAATATGTGATGGGATGCTGATGTGAACAGCACACACTACAACTACTGTTGCTTCCTGTGGATTTCATTTCACTCCCTGCACACTGAGCACACAGTGACAGACATTCTCATTATGCTTTGTATAGCATTCTGTGCAATCAGCATGCCTTCTACACTCTGCTGAGTACGTAATACCAGAGGGTAACTCTGAATGTGGTCTAGTGTCTTTACTGTGAGAATGTGATAGCCTTGCAGGGTATCAAGCCTTTGAATAACTGATTCAAGTGAATGGATGCCAACATTTAAATAACTGATATGAATAACAAATAAATAAATAACCTCAAAGCAATCATTTAAATGTAATATGATTTAATATGGAGGGACATTTATTCCTCTGTGACTTAATATACCCTGTTGTGCAGACCCAAAGGAGAAAATAAACACAAAGTTGCATTGTTAGTTTGATATACAGATGACTCTGTGTGTGTGTGTGGGGGGGTACACGCTCGTGTATGTCTATGTCACTGCACTAGAAAACATTATTTCTTTAAATTTTTCCTTGTAGAAACAAGTTCTACTTCTTCATTTCTGATTCGGCAATTTGCAAATTACAGTGCTGAATTGCACAGTAAGATAGGAATTAGCATATCTGGTCCATAAGTACTAGTATAAGTCATGAATCTCACTTTGGTGCAAATCAACATGCATTGCACTTATTATTTTGGAATTAACTGGTTGACAATTTTAGGGTAACAGTGATAAAGCAGGAGAAACAACTGGTATGGGTAAAGCAAAAAAAAGTTAAAAAAAGAAGTAAGTATTAAACCCTAAACTCATATACACTTTCTGTATGTAAGGTGCTGTTTAAAAAAAGAAAAAAAAAAGACAAGTAGTAAGGCTAAACAAAACAATATGGTTTACCTTAGAACAGACACATCAAACAGAATTAAAATAATAAAGGGAGAAAAGTAAATATAAGGACAGATAATAGGATATTAATTTCATATAACTATGGACAGAAAAAGCCCTAAACAAGAGAAGGTACAACTCCAATTTAAGTGATCCTTATTATATACACAGCAGGTCATGCTTTTCCCCTACATAAGCAAAATATCAAATATTATAGACCTGTCTTTTGAGCTGTAATGCCAAGTTCAAGGAAGAATTTTTTCAGTCGTTAGGCACACAGTTTCATAAAGTGCTGAGATAGATTTAATAACACACCTACATAAAATTAATGTACTCCAGTCTATAATCAATTCTCACATTCATCACAGAACTCCTTACATAAACGTACTAGTTGATACAGTCTTCCTGTGCTTTGGTAGGCCTTTTAATACAATTAATCAAATACCCTTGTGCAAAACATTAACAGACATTAGCAATCGCTCATATCTTGCAGTCAGCTGATGAGCACATTATGCAGCAAAAACTATAGAGACAGATACAGGAAGAATGGGCAAGATGCTTACAATCATTGCTGAGCATATTGTTATAATGAAAATACTAAGTGAATATATATACAGCATTAGTACACACCTTGTGGCATCTTCAAGTTATACATTTGTATATGCAGTATATTTCAGACATATAAAAACAGAATTTTTTTCTGAAATTTCACTTTTTTGATGACAAAACTAGTGCTATTGAGTAGATATTTTTTTGATTACGTGTATTTTGCTGACAATGATTCTGAAATGGTAACATGACAAAAATATTTTAGTGACTGGTAATTCAGTTGTCAGGGATACAGATTCCTCACTAACCAGGCTGGACGAGGACTGGGTTACCTGCAGCTGCCTTTCAAGTGTCAGGATCACAGGCATTACAAGGGCCATAATAAAGTTCCTTTACCAAGACAAGTATGACTACAACAGTGTTGTGGTCCATGTGGCAATAAATAACCTGGGGTGAAAAACAGTGAGGGGCATACAGAGACAGAGAAAGAGAGAGAGACAAAGAGAGGGACATATTGGAACTTTCAATGCATGTGATGGATGCAGGGTAACACTATGGACTTGAGTGGGATGCTCCCTTCACCAAGAATGATGCCTGGGTATAAAGAGAAGATAATTGGCTTAAACAATTTGTCTAATAGCTAGAGCCATTCCTAAGGGTGGGGTGTGTGTGTGTGTGTGTGTGTGTGTGTGTGTGTGTGTGTGTGTGTGTGTGTGTGTGTGTGTGTGTGTGTGTGTGTGTGTGCTCTAACATGTATGTAGGTATCAGCCTGGGGCAGGGTGATTGATAGTTATATTTGTTATGCAAAGGGATTATCTGTATCTCTCATTCAAGGACTTCCATATACTAGCTAAAACTTTTGCTGCCCCTCCATTACCTTTTGTAGGCAGAGTCAATCTATTGGACATATTAGTAAGTTCATGGTCCAGGCCTAAATTGTACCACATTAAGGTGTATATTTTCAATGTGAATAGTCTCAAAGACAAATTACCCAGTCCACAGGTGGTGCTGCATCTGCAGCATGTCCATGTATATGTAGTTACAGAGACATGGCTTAAATGTAAAGATAGCACTCCCTCCATACCTAGGTTTTGTACCTACTGTGCCTTCAGGCCTGCTGGAAACTGAGATGGCATGTCCATATTTGTCAGGGACTACATTTTATCTAGACTGATGCCCAGGGATTCACAAACTTGAACTCCTATATCTTCAGTTTGCCAAGAACAATAAAAGTGTCCACCTCATATCATGCTATAGAACCACCTCATTGTCCACACATAGCCATATTAGATTCCTACAAATTTTAAGCAAGAAATCCATAATCCTTGGTGACTTTAGTTACTATACCATAAAAAGGAGCACTTATAACTTTAATGTTGGGTATGACCACAGATTTGTGGATTTCATATATGAACATTACTTCCATCAAATAGTTAATAACCCACTACAAGCCAAAATATTCTTCATCTGGTCTTAATAAATATTGCCTATATACTCCTCTAGCCTCTCATTCATCAATTAAATTGGATTATAATCTCATATGATGTTTACTCTTAGAACCACAATATCACTGTAACCAATGTAGCTATACTGGAATTCTGAAGGATGAAACCTTATAAAATTATAGGATGAAATCTGGAGAACTGCCCTTTACATCACCACCATTGCACCCAGCACAACAGCCAACTTTGCTAAGGAGTTTTATTACCACTTAGACAAATACATAGATCTAACCTTTCACTGCTAGAGGCAAATATTATGAAAATTTAAAAACAGCTCCACCGGTAGCCAAAAAACATAAATATGCTTTGGAAAGAAACCTCAAACTGTACATTTAAGGCCAGAACTCCTCAGAATGAGAATAGTTTAAAATACCACTAAAACATGAAAAGTACTATAAGGACCAGTAAAAGAACTATTAATGAAAATGAGATTCCGAAGTGAAGAACAACTACAAGTCCTTCTTTACCTATGTTAGAAATCTAATGAAAAACACTCAACATTACTCAGAACTTTTCCTAAGCAGTGTCCCCCACTCCAACCCCAACGACATTGCAAATATACTAGAGAATAACTTCACAACAAATTCACCACCAAAACTCCTATTCAAACGCAACTTATTGCAGAATCCCTTAGACCCCACTATCATCACTAAGGAACATGTTCCTAAGGGGTTATCAAAGACCAAAAGCACTTTCTCTGTGGGTCCTGTCAACATACTTGAGTACTTAATAAACAGTAAAAACTAAAAGAAAAACACAGCCAAGCTAGATTTTCCACTGTGTGATTCCTTAAAACCTCTTGTATTAGAACTAACATGGAATAGATGCAAATGACCGCTTTAAGGACATCAGGTGTTTCAGCTATATGGCAGTTCTGAATGGCCGTTACTTTTTTCTTTTGTGTTATGGACATATTCAGGCCAATAAAGCCTAATCCCACTAGCTGTGGGCATGCATGTTTCAGTCTTCTTATGGCCTTGTCAGCACAGCATAAGTAGACATCCACACAGATGTTATCATTTCTATATATTCAGCACTGCTTAGACCCATAATAAAGTGCAATATTCCCTTTGAAATGCACCTAACACAACATATCAACAAACCTGAAAAAACAGAGGTTCATATCCAAAAAGCACTCTGCTCTTAAAAAACTCAGTTACCAGGAGAGGTTGGAAGACCTTTCTCTGTACTGTGTGTGTCTTATAAACTCCCGATGAGATGATCTGTGCCCTGCTTTCCATTCCATTAGAGATCCTGTGGTCTTTGACTTTCAATATCTCAATAAACCAAACAGCATGGATTAAACCAAAATGAAAGCCTGAACCTCCAACAGCAGATAAACAGAACATGATGGAGAGATGGATTCATCTCCCAGTACTTCCCCTTTCTGTAGACTACACTTCCTCTGCATGCTAATCCTTCAAATTAAACCTGGGCAACTGGATGGGTACTCTTAGATTTATTCCAAGACTAACTGGCCTTCTCTACTTTAGAAAGGAGGTAAAGCGTAAAGGAGGGTATTGGCAAAGTGTACATGGTCATTAGCCCATGAATCATAAGCTGGGCTATGACTGCCTTATGGTCATTGAAAAACACTTCTCTCCTACCAGGATACTACATTATTCTAATTATGTTGGCTTGTTACACTTGTAAATCAAGCATCAGTACAACTGGCTATCACTAACTCACACAGAATGACTCCCTATTAGAGAAAAGCCAGCATTATCACTACCCATCTTCATGAGTAAACCACTTTTCTTAAATCACTGTACTCCACTGACAACTAAACTGAAAACAGTAACATCCATTGTGCTTTGAGAACTCATAATGATGGCTCACATACTCTAAAATCGGATCTCTTTTTCGCTAACTGCTAATGAATATTCTTTAACTAAGATTATACCAGTGATTAGGAGCAATAGTCCACAGTCCAATAAAAATTCTAGTAAACTGTCCTCTTTTAAACTGCAGCTATAAACCTACCTAATACAATAATCCTACCTAACATACAAATATGACTCAGAGGAAAATATCATTAATTCTCCACTGCCATTCATTCACTAGAAACAGATGACACGGCACACTATCTGTATAACAAACAATATCTAAAATTAGATCTCTGTGTTGTCTTGTCTTTTAGCTTCTTTTCATGTTTTAAAATATGTATTATGTTTCACCCTAACCACCCTTCTACACATTATTATTGTAAGGGTATAATATAGTTTGTAAATTCCTTGTATTATTTTCTTGCAGTTTTTAGTATTTGTGTAATTCATATTTTATATTAGTACAAATCAGCAATTGCCCTGATGGCAGCTATTGCAGGTCATTGCAGCAAAAGGACTTCAGTTCACTTTTTAACAAATAAATAAATAAATGGGATCACCTTTAGCTGCAGCAACAGCTTCTTTAGTATTCACTGAACAGGTACATGTCCTGCACCTTACCTTTTTCCCGCATTCAGCGTTCAGTGTTCACTGAACAGGTACATGTCATGCACCTTACCTTTTCCCCTCCTTCAGTGTTGTGTTCACTGAACAGGTACATGTCCTGCACCTTACCTTTTTCCCTCCTTCAGGGTTCAGTGTTCACTGAACAGGTACATGTCCTGCACTTTACATTTTTCCCACCTTCAGCGTTCAGTGTTCACTGAACAGGTGCATGTCCTGCACTTTATCTTTTCCCCTCCTTCAGTGTTGTGTTCACTGAACAGATTCATGTCCTGCACCTTACCTGTTCCCCTCCTTCAGTGTTGTGTTCACTGAACAGGTACATGTCCTGCACTTTACCTTTTCCCCTCCTTCAGTGTTGTGTTCACTGAACAGGTACATGTCCTGCACCTTACCTTTTTCCCCTCCTTCAGTGTTGTGTTCACTGAACAGGTACATGTCCTGCACTTTATCTTTTCCCCTCCTTCAGTGTTGTGTTCACTAAACAGGTACATGTCCTGCACTTTATCTTTTCCCCTCCTTCAGTGTTGTGTTCACTGAACAGGTACATGTCCTGCACCTTACCTTTTTCCCTCCTTCAGCGTTCAGTGTTCACTGAACAGGTACATGTCCTGCACCTTACCTTTTTCCCCTCCTTCAGTGTTGTGTTCACTGAACAGGAACATGTCCTGTGCCTTACCTTTTTCCTCTCCTTCAGTGTTGTGTTCACTGAACAGGTACATGTCCTGCACCTTACCTTTTCCCCTCCTTCAGTGTTGTGTTCACTGAACAGGTACATGGCCTGCACCTTACATTTTACCCTCCTTCAGGGTTCAGTGTTCACTGAACAGGTACATGTCCCGCACCTTACATTTTTCCCGCATTCAGCGTTCAGTGTTCACTGAACAGGTACATGTCATGCACCTTACCTTTTCCCCTCCTTCAGTGTTGTATTCACTGAACAGGTACATGTCCTGCACTTTACCTTTTCCCCTCCTTCAGTGTTGTGTTCACTGAACAGGTACATGTCCTGCACTTTATCTTTTCCCCTCCTTCAGTGTTGTGTTCACTGAACAGGTACATGTCCTGCACTTTATCTTTTCCCCTCCTTCAGTGTTGTGTTCACTGAACAGGTACATGTCCTGCACCTTACCTTTTTCCCCTCCTTCAGTGTTGTGTTCACTGAACAGGTACATGTCCTGCACCTTACATTTTTCCCTCCTTCAGCGTTCAGTGTTCACTGAACAGGTACATGTCCTGCACCTTACCTTTTCCTCTCCTTCAGTGTTGTGTTCACTGAACAGGTAGATGTCCTGCACCTTACCTTTTTCCTCTCCTTCACTGTTCAGTGTTCACTGAACAGGTACATGTCCTATGCCTTACCTTTCCTCCTCTTACTATGACACAGCAGTCTCTATGTTTTCTGCAGTCCTGGGCTGGCATAGATGAGAATTCCTGCCACTTCTGCTCCTGACTAGATTGTAGTGCAATCTTTGTCAGGCTACACCTCTTCCTGAGCTTATTACCTGTCTATTTGCATGATTCTGTTCAAAAGTGGGACATGAAGGCTCCCTTACCCTACCGTGAGTGGGCCAGCATCATCTGCATACTGACATCCCACCCAGTCCAGTTTTCTACTGTTGGGGACCACTGTGCCAACTCAGATTAGCTGGGCACAGTCATGCCATTATCCATCTGCGTTGTGCATTCATCTACTGAAGCCCAAGGTATTGAATCATGAGAGATTTGATTTGTTTTCAAATGGAAGTCAGTCTGTGGACATTTTGGAAGACTTTTTAATAAACATAGAGTCTGACTGTATTTGTACCATGCATTAATGTGAGCCACTGTTATTTTCCTTAATAATTGCAATTGGTGCAGCATCAAATCAGTCCCAAATAATTAACAGTTCATATGACTCTGTTGCACAAATATTCTAATGATTTCACAAGTAAGACTACAAGCAATATAACGTGTTGCATATCCAGCGCTATCTCTGATGGCCATTAAAGCCTGGATAAACCATCCTGAATATAAACACACACTCAGTTTTTATGCTTCAAAAACTAGCTATGCAGAGCAGTATCATTATTTAATGAAAATGTTTGAAAAGGTCTCTATTCTGTAAACAACTGATTGAGTATAATAGCCCTTTGAGGTGCCACATTTAACATGATGCGTTGTTCCTTTCTTTATATATACTTAGTGCAATTCAAGGAAAATTATTGTCACAATGGTATGCAACTAATACTTCAAGAACTAAGAGTAGGGATCATTGATTTAACACGGTAAAAAAACAGCCATCTTCAAGCTAAGGTTGGTTTGATAGACATCTGTAGATGCAAGGCACCGGGTGTGTAAGAGATCCTTCTGAATAGGTTAAATACACTAGACTAGATTAGTGCAACATGGTTAACGAGCCTCTTAAATGTTCACAGAAGGCAGGGATAGAACCTACAACTCTGGAATAGCAAAATAATAATTATAGTAATAAAATATAAATAAATAAATACATAAAAATAATAATGGTCTGGAGGTCCTTGTCTTGTTGAAAGCAATACAGAGGATGCCATTCTGTTAGAATGGATCATACTCCTTGATTTCCCTGAGGAAAGCATGCAGAAACTCCTATCTGCAGATGAACCTTTGATTTAGTAGGAAAAACACATGTATTAAGGTGATATCACTGTTTTGTGATTACAGTTATGTGTGGTGATCTTGAAAGAATCACCATCTTGTCCAGGAACCACTATTATTAAATAAATAAATTCCATTGCTGTTTGTCCCTTTGTTCATGTGTGTTCCACATAGTTTGCAATGTAACTAAAAACAGCCCAGACCCTTTACAGCATCATTAAGAAATGAGTCTGAGCAGGGTGAGTAAGTTTGGACCCCCCACACAACATTATTAGGAATGGAAAACATCAGGTAATGTAGTAAGTATGCTATAAACAGTACCACCACACCTCTAAAACATATTTTAGTCATATTACTGAATCATACTTTATGGTAATTAGATTGGAGAAATGCCTTATGCGCCCCAACCTATACTATAGTCACAAATTTTTGCTTCTCATTTTACTAAGGACATAGAAAGAGTTAACACATTAGTTCCTCTCTCCCTCTTTTCTATTCCTTTTCTAATCTTATTCAAGTAGCAGTGTTGTAGATAGTGTACATAGTTCTTTTTTGTCTTAAGGTGGTGGTGTTAATAGTTATTGTTTCTATGTTAGATCCCCTTGTGTGCGCGACCAGTATTATATTCTACTTCTGCATATGTTTAACCTGGCTGTACTTGATGCACAAAGATAATAAAAATTGCAATTAAAAAAAAAAACATATTTTGGTATTTCATGTTGTGTAGAAGGTTCAGTACTTCAAAATAAATATCCTGTGCACATTGTCTAGACTTTTTAAGATCACTTTAATTCTTACAGTACTACAGTTTGCGAATAATTGCAAGATATTAGAATGATAAAGTTTTTTTATTAAATCCATCCCAGTTAGGACTAGTCAACCTAAGTAAGACAATTTATGGCTTTCCAAGTTGAAATGCAGTGTTTGTAGTGCACTTTAACCAAATAATGCTAGAATAACTGCAACATATGCACTATTGAAAACAGCAACATTGAAAGTTGTACATTTAAGTCAAGATACTGCTACAAGTCTAATAGATTGTTGCAAAGCTTTAGCCTCAGGCTGTAGAGTGAGTGTTAAAACACAGAAAGTCCTTCAGGGGCTGCATGTCTGGACTCTGACGCTACTGTTGATATAAAGATTTGATGAACAGCTGTCCAAGTTTCCACAGTTGTGAATATGGGTCATTGCAAAATACAGGATGTTTGAAAACAGCAGCACCAAGCCAGAACATTTTGATTACTCAGATAACAAAGTAAATCATGCACCTAATTCTCCAATTCCTTCAAAATCAGCACAACCCATGTAGACATGCATGCACTCTTTACATATGCTGATGATAAATTGCTCTAGGAGAAATAATATTTCTTAATCATAGTTTTGGTGAATAATAAGAGTGCTGTGATTTGATAAATACATTTATTTATTTCAAAATCAGTTAAATATTGAATGTAGAAAACTGCATTTTCTTAAACACTGTACATTATCCTAGTTGCTTTATATATGTCTTTATTAGCACATTGAGCTGAAAGCGTGTTTATTGTACTGGAGGCAGAGGTCCTTAAAATATTCATAAATAATACCAAATGTTTTGTATACTGACCAAGATTGTTGTTAAAGTGTTTTTATTTATCAGGAACAGGGAGACAGTCCTATAGCCTCTACATGGTACAAGTTGCCCATAATCATGTAGTACATCTGTTAAGAAGTCGACAACAGCTGTAAACAGCAAGCTTCCAAGGACAAAGCCTAGAAGTGCTTCAGCCTGCACATTGCATGGAATGTAAAGTGCATTCTTCCTTCCAGCTGAACCATAAAACATGACCTTCTATGAGAACAAATTATCACAGCACTTTGTACAGGCAGGATCCTCTGACAATGTTGAATGCCATTTTCAAGTTTGTCAGTCATTAAATACTCCAGCAGTGAGAAACATTCATCCTCATCCTGACAGAAACAGTACATTTTTTGCTCGATCTGAAATCATGTCATGGTTTGACCAAAATGCAAAACTTGACAAGGAATTATTGTGCCTGCTATTGAAGATTTTAACTGACATCTGCTTAACATACTGCTAAAGCAACACAGGGCTTTTGGCAAAGATCAACAGTAGTGAGGCATTTTCTTGGGGAGGGGAATGGGTACAGATGTGATAATGATTGTCTTATGGTCTGAAGGAACATGCCATATGGCAGTGATATACTGACAGCAAAACTCAAAAGGATGTTAATGAAGTCTGAGGCCAGCTGGAAAAAAGGAGGAGCTATGTTGTCTTGATAACATTTTGTCTTATGTTCAGGGAGTTTTTTAGCTATTTGTCTAAAATAACATGCCTGCATTGATGAATTTGTGGGATACAGGGGAGTGGGGGAGGGAATGTGACATGGCATGAACAAAGTAGGGTAATATGCAAGGTAAATGCAGTTGAAGTTATTAGTCAGTAACGCAGCTACCTCCAGTGGTTTGCAAGCAAATTCTGTATTAACATTAACACAATTCTTCAGAAAGTTTCATCAGTAAGCAAGTACAGCCCAGCTAATGCAGATGAACTATATCAAGCAATTTGATCCCGCAGTCTGTTTAGCACCAACTCAAATAACACGCTGTGAATATATCCAACATTAGCAAATCTAATACTGTCTCAAAAATCTCTTTTCAAAACATACCATCTGCTAAAATAAAATGTTAAGGAATGCACAATAATCATGACAGACTACCCAATAAAAAATGTTCAATCCTTGGTCAAATAACAACTACCTTTGAAATTACATATTTGAGCTATCAACATCTTCTTAATAAATAAAGTGGATCGTATGTGTGACTATAATACTATACCACCAATATGAAACACCTCTTTAAAACCTGGCTAAACAACACTTGTGTCAGTGAGATTTCATGACAAGGATATGTCATATCTTAAGGTGACCAGCTCTGTAAAGGTGTAGGGATGCTGCAATTATTTATAAATCATTTTTAATTACCCCTTATATTCTAAACTCCCATCTCTAATAGGTAGGTAGTATATGCTATTCTCTCTGAATATCAGTACTTCTACAACATTAAAAATAGCTTGCCCATATATTGGACCCAACATGCCCTTTGTCTTGGTAGAAATCATTCTTCAGTGGTACTGTTCTTACATTCCAAATTAAATTGTTCTAGAACTCCTAAGCTTTTACTGATACAGAACACATGACCAATATTCATACCCTACACTGGATAGTGGAGATAAAACCCTGACTTCTTCCCAGATGTTCTTGATCAGTTAGTGACGTAGGTGCTGAAGGAGCTAGACAGTGAAGGTTGGGAACGAGGGGCTGAAGTCAGATTGCCCACCCAGGGTGAAGGATTGGTCTGATTTTCACTGCATAAGTTACACCTGTAGGTCAGATAAGAGAGGTGGACACTACCTGCTCCTTATCACGGTGTTAAAAAATGGGAAATCAGCACTCAGTATAATTATCATAAAATTCTAGCATTAGAGAAATATGTGCACTTAAAAGAGAAACAACTTGCTCTTCATATTTTCCAAAGTTAAAGAATATAGCATCACAAATGATTTGTAGTACATATTTCATGAAAACAAATGTTAGAGCAAGAGAAATCAGGAAATAATCAAGAGGCAACAAGTTTTTAGTTCTCTTATCCACTCAGCAAAGAATATCCCCCTACAGTTTTACTTGTCCTTGTCATTATTTTTAATGATGTGTCAATTGTTTACTTTCTTCTTGTTGAAAGCCTTTAGTGCTTACTACAAACAAAAGGAAAAATGGTACAATATTAATGTTAAATTTGTTTCTCTGGGATTGCTGAACCTTGACATTGCTGGTTATAGAAGTTAAATGGGGTATTTCTCTTACAATAAACTTCACAAAGCCAATCTGCAACTAAGTTTAAGGGATATCCTCCAGCCAAATAAATAAATCAAAAGTAAAAGGATACTCATTCCTTCTTACTTAGCAATTTGTTATTATCTGAAATTAATCTACTAGTTCTAATACAATGACTTTTTACTGTGCATTTTTGTATGCTAGGGATGCCTACTGGAATCTATAAATACTTGTTCTTTGGACTGTATATTTTCTTTGTAAATCATAGTTTGTAGTTTACTTTGTAAGGATTTGTATGCAGTTACATCTAAGTATTTTATCTCCTGCAAATCATATTTCAATATGAATTTTAAAAATTAGCTAGGTGTGTTAAGAAATTACTGATAACTAGTAAGCTCCTCATCTAGTAAATTCCGTATACAAAAGATATCATCAACAAAGCAGAAGTAAAGCTGCACATGTTAAAATAATTAACTAGGAAAAAAAAGATGATTTTCACTCTCCCATGTTTCTTTTACTTAATTAGCATAGGTTGGGGCCATTACAGCTCCCATCACTGCTCTGCCTGTCTGTTGAAAAATGTTTTGACCAAACCAAAAAAAATATTCTCCAGAATGGCATCTAATAATGTACAAATAAAATTGGTCTACAGATCATAGGCAGTATCTAAACAATTAATAAAACTATGTAAAGTATCCAAATTTTTATCCCTGGGAATCACTGCATGCATGTATATCAGATCTAATGTCACATGAATTATCCTTTCATTAACTTGTGAGTTCTTAATTCTGTTAAGAAAATTGAACGCATCTTTTATCTGTTGTGGTTTGTTAGAAACTAAACTTTCAAAAAATGTTCAGCCACTGCAGCTAAGGTTACTGTTCAATGCTTGGGGCCTAATCAAGAAACTCTGTACCCTACAAGTTGTCTTCACTCTGGAGAATGTAGACATCTGAGCAGTGACTGAGACTTGGTTTAAAGCTGTAGAAAGTACTGCAGCACTGGAAGGATATGTTGTCTTCCACACATTTAGACCAACAGCGATACAGACAGGGAATAAAGGTGGAGGTGTCTCAATCTGAATTAGCAGCAAATACAGCTCTAATCTGATTAAATAGGGTGATGCCCCTGGATTTCTTCCAAGTCCAGATCTCCACAGACGACGCTCCTTACCATGTCCTGGTCAGCTACCGGTCACCCTCTATGAACCACAGAGCTCATTACTCTTACCTAGACCTACCAGAAGCACTCATTATCCAACCAAATACTGTGTTCATGAGAGATGTTAACTATCCCTCTATAGTTTGGGAAATGAACACTGCCTCTAACTCACAGGCACAAGGATTCCTGGACTTTATCAAAACACCCTAGGCCAGATAATGCACTCTCCAACCAGAGTATCAAACATATTGGACCTAGTACTCATCAACACAAGAGAGCGTTGCACCCCCCATCATGTCTTCATTGGTGAAGTCAGACCACAAAACTGTCTATCTTCCTCAAAACAACTAAACCCATAACAGTTAGAAACTATTCTAAAGCAAAGTACATCATATTAAGCAACAGTCTGTCAACATGCATGGCTCCCCCAGACCGCAGATACACTGAAACCTATGCAGAATTATTTACATAAATCCCTGTACAAACGTAAATGGCTGCATTGAGGCTGCTGTACCTACCAGAATAACCCCAGATCTGTCATCAAAAACAAACCACACTGGTGGAATCCTTACTTTAACAGGCTATATAACAAAAGAAAACTGTCATGGCCAAAATCAGGAAGAGCAACTTTCAAAGAGCCAAGAGAACTCTGATTCAACCAAATATGACACTAAGAGGTCTGATAAAGTCCAACAAGGCCAGTTATGAGGTCAGGATAGCCTCCTAGGCAAAGGAAAGTCACAGAACCTTCTTTAACTATGTCCAAAACCTTAAAAGTAGTACTTAGCAGAGTGCAGAACTGATGGTAAATAGTGCAATGTTTACTGACCAAGATGACAGAGCAAATCTTGGCTGATAAATTTAGTTCTAATTTCACCCCATCCAATCCACCCCATTTCTCCCTGTAAAATGCCTTCTAGCATATCCCCCACAACTATCAACAGGGAATAGCTGCTGGAGGTGGGCACTAAGACCAAAATACTGCTTCAGTTGGCCTGACAATATCCCCAGTTGCCTCCTAAATAACCTAAAACAAGACCTATTAAGACCACTTGAAGTAGTCTACAACAACAGCCTCAAAACAGGTTATATGCCACAACAGTCATCTCTCTTCATAAGGGTGGACCATCAGCTGACCACAGTAACTAAAGACTCATCAGTATGAAAGTGTAATATACAAAGCCATGGAATGAAGTATCATGGAAATGATCGATAAGGACATTTACAACATACAGACACTAGACTCATTTCCATTTGGCTTTGTTAAGGGTAAGTCTTGCAAATTTAACTTGGTAGACATTTGCAAGAAGGTCACCATGACTATGGATGACTGAAATACGATGCATATCACTTACCTTGACCTAGCCAAGAAGTTCAATACAATACCCCACTCAGGTATTGTTGGCAAACTCTCAGAACTAGGTATAAATCCCTATTTAACTCACTGGAGTGCCACCTGGCTCACAGACAGACCCCAATAAGTCAGGATCGGTGAGATTACCTCCATCAAGAGACTAGTCACCAGCCATTTCTGTCTGGCTTCTACTTTATTTATTTATTTTTTATTTTATTTTACATTTGTTGACCGGGGTTGTCTGACTGAGCTAAAGAGCCCTTTTTCAGCGAGACCTGGGGAGAAAAGCTCCAACAAATTATACAATTTTCATTATAAATTAGCATTAAACAGCAATGTTACAGGATTATTACAAGGCATTAAGTAGCAATAAAATGTTATACAGTGTCAATAATCAGGAGTATAGCATAACTATTTCAAGATGTATAAAAAGAAATATGTCATTAAGATGAGTATAGTTTTTGGGGTAAGTGGTTACAAAAACCCAGTTTTATCATGATATAGTTGCATGAAGGCAAGGCAATTACAATAGAAAGTTTCTCGGAGGCAATTTGCTTAATAGATTTTAGAAGACAGTAGAAAGAGTAGTCAAGGAAGATTAGAGAGAGCTAGTGAGAAGAGTGAGTTAAGGGCAAAAAGTAGATTAAGTTATGAGAAGTAGGGGTTGTTAAGGAGGGAGAGTGCAGTGGCAGGACCAGTGACTTTTAAAGTGCTCTTTGGTGGCTGTCTTAAATTGTTTAGGATGTGTAAGGGTCTTGATTTCTAGTGGGAGCCTATTACAGGCAATAGTGGGGTGATAGCTGTACATGTTGTGTCCAAATTTAGACTTGAGTTTGTAGGTTTGTAGTAGGTCTTGGTTAAAGCTTCGGAGATGAGAGGGGATAGTGCTGGGCACAGGAAGGCTGGTATAGGATAGAATGGATGATCTGGAGCTGAGAGAGAAAATGGTGGTGGGGTAATTCAAGCCAGTTTAGGTGATTTAGAGAGAGACAGTGATGGGATTTGTAGGTTTGTTGGGCAGCAAATCTAGCTACTTTGTTGTAGGTAGATTTGAGTTTGATCCGGAGTGCTGAGTTAAGATTTGTGAGAATATGAGAATTGTACATTAGACTGGGTAGAAGGTAGGTAAGAGAGAGAGTAATCTTGGCTTCAGAGTTATGGAACTTCTTGTTATGGTAAAGGAGCCCTAGTTTTGAATGTGTCTTTTTGATACAGTTATTAACACGCAAGTCAAATTTAAGCTGATTGTCGATGGTTACACCTAAGAGCTTAGTACTGGATTCTACCTGAAAGGGAGTGTTATTAAGGGACTGTAGGGAGAAGGAGGGTTTAATATTGTTGAACTTTTTAGGTAGGAAGAGTAACAGCTTTTTTTTTAGGATTAAGGATGAGCTGGTTGTTGGAAAGCCATGTTTCAACTAAGTTAAAAGATGCCTGAGTAGCTGAAAAGAGCTTAGAGGGAGAGTTGGCTGTGGTGATGACTATAGAGTCATCTGCGCATTGCACTAAAGATGACTGAGAGCAGGAGGTATGGAGCTGATTAGTAAAGATATTAAAAAGTAAAGGCCCAGACCCCGACCCTTGAGGCACACCCATTTTGACAGGGAGGGGAGGGGAGAGCATAAAGTGCTATCTCACTGACTGAGATCTATCAGTGAGGTAGCTGGAGAACCATGCATCAGTATCAGAGGAGAAGTTTAGTTTATGCAGTTTGTGCAGCAGAGGAGAGTGTGAGACAGTGTCGAAAGCTTTTGAGAGGTCCAAGAATAGGCAAGAAATAGGTTTATGGTCATCCATAGCTATAGAGACAGTGTTGAGGAAGGATAATAGAGCTGTAGTGGTGCTATGTTTGGGTCTGAAGTCATGTTGAGTGGGTGTAAGCAGATTTTCCTGTATTAGATATTGCATAACTTGTTTATGAATACATTTTCTAGTACTTTAGAGAGAGGGGAGAGGATAGCAATAGGTCTAAAGTTGGAGATATCAGAGGAGTTACCTCCTTTGTGTATAGGTAGAGTGTAGCATTGTTTCCAGAAGGAAGGGACTTTAGATTCAGAGACAGAGTGATTAATTAGGATAGTTACAGGGAGAGCAAGAGTGTCAGCTGCTAGTAGAAGAAACGTGGAAGGAATATTGTCAGCTGATGCTGAGCATGGTTTTAATTTAGAGAGTAGAGTTTTGATGTAGCTAGTAAGCACATGTTTGAGGGAGAAGTTATTTGAGGAGATAATATTAGGAGTAGGTTCAGAAAAGTTGGAGATGTTAGTAGTAGAGGAGTTTGGGTTAGGGTTTAGTAGCTTAGATATTGAATTGAGAAAATATGTATTGAAGATAGTGGCAGTTTCTTCAGATGTCTTGTGTGGGCATGGATTGGGGGAGCTAAGATTACCGGGATGTAATATTTGGTTAATAGAGTTACAGAATTTTTTAGGATTAGATTTTAGGGCTGTGAGAGGTTTGTTATAGAAGTCCATTTTATATTTGTTTATGTATTTTTTTGTCAGATTTTGGAGTTCTTTATATTTTTGTGAGTCTGCAGAGAGCTTAGTTTGTGACCATTTTTTCTATAGTTTGTCTCTAGTTATAATAAGGGTATGAGTGGCTTTTGAAAGTCATGGAGATGTGGTGGACTTAATTTGGACTTTGCGAGGAGGAGTAAGTGAGTCTATGATGCTAAGGAAGGTGGAGTTGAAAGCTAGGACTGCTTCTTTTAGTGGGAGTTGGGTAAGGAATTTCCAGTTTACTTTAGAGAGGAGGGCATTAAAGATTTCTGGATGGAAGTTAGAGAGTTTATGACAAATTATAAATTTAGGAGGTTTTGAGAAGTGGGGAGTGAACCTAAGCACTTTTATAGGGGAGTGATCACTCAGGGTGTTTGGTAGGGTTTCAGGGTTATGATATTTGGAAGGATTAGATACAAGTACTCAGTCAATAAGAGTACTAGATGTGTGAGAGTTGTTTGTATGGGTAGTTTGGGAGATTAGCTGTATAAAGCCATATACATTAATATGAGTATTAGATTTTGTATTACTGAGAGTTAACCAGTTAATGTTGACATCCCCAAGGAGGATAGTTTAATTGGAGATGTGTTGAGAAAAGTATGAAAGAATATTTTTGAGCAGAGGAATGTTGTCTCCTGGAGGAATATAGATGGCTGCTATTGTGATAGTGGTGTGGTCATTTATTTTAAGGTAACTGTAAGTAGTTCAGCAGGAGAAAAGGATGGGATAGGTTTCATAATACTTGTAATGGTGAGGTGGTTGGAGTAGGGGATGGCAACGCCACACCCTTTTTTGTTTTGGCAATCTATGCGGAGTATATTATAACCAGGGGGGAGAATGTCTTTATCAGAGGTTTGGGGTTTTAGCCAAGTCTCTGTTAGGGTGATGGCATCAGGGGTGCGGAAGGCTGTCCAGACATGGTTTTCACTAACTTTGTTTAGAATACTATGGGCATTCATAGAGTAAAAGGAAATATATTTGTTTGGAGAGGATGAGTTTATTAAGTTGGGAGAGGTAGAATTATGCATGGTGTGGTGATGGATGGGCCCAGGATTTGGATGTATGCATCCTGATAGAAGCAGGGCTACATGAAGTTGGTAAAGTTTGAAATTAAATAGGTTGTAAGTCAAGTACTTAGTCTTGGTTTTAGATGCTAGAGAGTGAGGGGATGGAAATTTGATTTTAGGCAGAGGAATGTTCATGGAAAGATAGAGGAGGATATTGTAATAGAGTACTACAGAGATGAGAAACAGTTAGTATGGGGATTAGTAGGATCTCTATGGATAGGTGGTAATGGAGTAGTACAATATGTAAGAATGAGAAGGAGAAGTAAAGGAGGCAAGAGGAAAATGGAGAGGGTTGCAAAAGCCACGGCCTAATGTGGGGAAGTAGGATTGGAATGGAGTGAGGAGTGGATAAGGGACTAAGAAAAGTAAGTTGTTGGACCTTTTAGAGAGTTGAAGTAAAATTTAAATGAAACAACCTGTAGGGGGAGTAGGGGATATATATAGAAAGAAGGAGGATCTGCAGCAGACTAAACTATGAAGTGATAAGTAGGGGAGGGTAAGGTCTTTAGAATGTTATAGCAGACAGGATGGGTGGAGTTAGGTGAGGAAGGGATTAGGTGGTTAGGTATAAAGGAATTTATATAGGGGTGGGTGGGAATGGGGTGGGAGGTGAGTAAAAGTAAGCCTGAGAGTAGCTAGGGTGGACGGAGCGGGATTGCCCAGGAAGAGTCACCACAAGAAACAATCTGCAGGGCAGGAGGGAAAGAGTAAGGAGCACACAGTGAGAGTCAGCAGGTAAGTAGAAGAGGTGGGGAGGTGTAGACAGAGAAGGAAGAGATGTAATAGCGAGGTATACACAGGTATTTGCAGTAAGATAAAAACAGTTAAAAGGAAACCACAAACAGAAAAACAAAAATAATAAAGCTAACTAAGAGAGAGTTGACACTAAGGTAGTGACTAGCTTATAGATGGCAGAGAGAGACAGAAGCAAGGTTTCTAAACAGGTGAGTATGGGGGGGGGGCTCTCAGTGGTATGCAGGTATCCTGTACAGTAGACAAAGTAAGACTACTTTGTGGTATGAGCTTAGAATATGCTTTTAGGGTAAATTAGCAATACAATAAAGCACAGGCGTGATTCCAGGAGTTGGAGCAGTATCAGTAAAGGTAGACACAGTCTTGAGGGGAAAACACTTTGCTTTAAAACCTAGGGAAAAAAGGAGAGGCGTGAGTGTGTTGAATATAAAAGCTAGGGAAAAACTAAAACATCAGAGGTACTATACATGCAACTACTGATAACAGCTAGAGAGGAGTTAGAGATAAAATATGAAAAATATAGAAATAAATAAAATAAAGTACATATGATATTAACTTTACTTCTTGGAAGTCAAGACTAATGTCAAAGGCCTCTGTTTCACCAAGTCAATAGATGACTGTAAACTGGGAGCTATCATGGGGTCCCACCACAACACCAACATCCTACTAGAGGCTCTAACACAAACAAATGACTCGTGTGAAAGGAACAGATTAAAACTCATTGCAAAGAAATGCATTATAGACCCCTTTGGGAAATCATCCACCCAAACTAATTACTTCATTAATGAATAGATTTGACCCAATAGTTAATAATCTGGGAAGATATGTAGACAGTAATCTGGCATTCAACCAACATACAGCCAAGTTAGTAATAAAAATCATGCTATGTCACCCAACGCATAAGCAAAAGTCCAAGGATGTAATAAGACCACTCTGCTCAGCTCTTTTCAGACCCATCATTGACTACAATGCCTCCTTTGGCATGTACCTAACCAGGCACTTGCAACAGCTGGCACACAGTCAAAGGTTCCTCACCAGGAAAATCCAGGATTGAATACCTTGTCCTACACTGATTGCCTTAAGGTCCTATTTCTGTACTCAGTCTCTTATAGGTTACAGAGAGATGATCTATGCCTCATATATAAGGGATCCTCAGATCAAGCTCTGATGGATCTCTTGCACATCTGCAAGACAAACAGCAGCAGAAACACTAGATTCAAAGACTTGAACTTTTCCTGCACCAAAAATGGAACCTGCTGGAATTCCGATATGTGTATTAAAGGATTTCCACACTATAGAATAAGCTCCTTAATCTACATGTAGCTGAGATCATCCCAGACCCTTTTAAAAGGAATCTTGATCATTGGATTGGAAATTGCAAATTCACCTCCAGTCTGGCCCCCTTGTCATTGATGGACAGGGATTGTCAGTAAGTAAACTACTTTTTTACAAGACATTTCACCAAAATTAGGCTTGATCTCACTGTCTGCAACCCCTTAGATGATATATTTCCTATCCCAAATCAAATATGCAAAAACATCTGTTCCATCCTTGCACATGTGGATGTTCAGCCAATCAGGAAAACACACATCTTAGATAACATTCTCATGTTATTTCTGCTATTAAAAAGCAAAACACAGTCACCCTTGATCTCATGCCATTAAAAGCTATTGCAGTGTAATAGGATGTCCCTTGAACTTATATATACCATCTCAATTTTTGCATAACACTGGAGATGTTAGATACCCCCCCAGTTCTGTGCATAATAGTCTCAAGCTATACCCCGAGTAATTCTAACATAAATAACCAAGAGCTTTCAAAGCTTGTTAGAAATGGGAACACATGGGAACCCTGTTCAATGTCAGATAAGTCACAGGGAGAAATGTTATACTTTATGATTTCCTAGTGAGACACGTACACTAAATCTACACTATTATAAGTGATCATGAATGCGGAGTGAAAACTATCATTAGAAGAGCTTTTCTAAACAGAAGTTATCATGGATGCTACTTTCAATTCAAATAGACTTGAAGTGTCAGATTATTGAACACAGGGTAGCAACAATATATGCCACAGATCTAAGCTTTGCGCCTAAATCTAAACAGCTAAGTCCGTTTGATTTCATCACACCAGCAAAGGTTTCTACAGCCTTTGAGGTGATCAGAGAATTCTTCCTTGACATAGCAGCACCATAAAGTTCTTCAATCATAGCTATGCAATTGGAAACCATAGATGGAGGATATGAAAGCATCACCCCTGAAAAGGAAAATGATCATCAATATATACCCTCCCAAATTTGAGTATAGCTACCGTTTTAACTTGGCAAGAAATCCAAGGATGTAAAACATTATAGAATGGTGGCAGTATGGCCTTTGAACAATGCTGGGATGAACTATAACATCCATATAAACTTTGTTCCATACTGTGTAGGAGGAACAAAACTGTGTCAATGAATCCCCTACACATTCCCAAGAGGAAAACTAAAGTTTGTACTCATCATAATGAAAACTCTGTGTAGTCTGTTTCCATCCTTCCTTAATGTATGGATCTCAAATAAAGCATCTGCCACCTCTAAGCTTTGCATCCTCTGCTCAGGCTCCTCCTTATCCATAATCCATGTGTAGAGTGCAAGCTACTTGAGACTGAGTTTGCCCATCAGCAATAGAAAAAGTTAAAAATATGAAGGTGCTGGCAGCCAGAAAACTTATCTGACTTAAAAGCTGACAGCCGGTGAATGGAGAGTGAAAAAGAAAGGAAAGACCTTCAGGAGAAAAGGCAATGTTAGCTAGAGCCATCTAGGACAGAGAAAATGAAAAAACAAAACTTTGTATAAAATAAATAGAGAGAGGGATGTTGGAACGGTAGTTGAAGAAGAACAGAAACAGACAACACAGTTCTATCTTTATGGTGAGTACATAACTTTCTCATCTGTTGTTGTCTTTTCTGTCTGTTCCTCAATGTATAGGACAGACTCCCAAGTAATTTCTTACTTGGGAGGTCTTATGGAAAGGTATTCCAGAGCACAGCTGAACCAAAGGAGACTCAAGAACTGGAATGCATATCCAATTTATAGTGTGAGATGAAGGCTTGAGACCAGGTAGCTGCAGCACATACGTAATCAATTGGTAGCTAGAGAAGGCGGCTGTACATGATCACAGATCTATTGGAATGAGGCTTTGGGGGTCAAAGGAAGTGGCAATGCCCTTTCTTGATAGACAAATAAAATGCACTGTGACAACCAGTGCAAGAGGGTGACTTTGGATACTGCTTTTTCCTTATTTAGCAGTAGGGAATGACACCGATAACTGATAGTATTTTCTGAAAAGTTTTGTCCAGTGTAAATAAAAATGTAGCTGATGATGCATCTAGCAAATGTAAGGTATATTTACCATTGTTTGAACATTTTTGGAAGAACACTGGAAGATTTATGGATTGGTTAATAGATGATTCAGAATCCACCTTAGGAAGAAAAGAGTGACTGGTTTTCAATTACACTCTGTCTTTATGAAACATCAGGCAAGGAGGTTTTGACGATAGGGTGTGTAACTCAGAAATTCTCCTGGCAGAAGTGAAAGCCACCAGAAATAAAGTGTTCCATGATAAAAACTTCAGATCAGCTCTAGCAGCAGGTTTGAATGGGGGACCAGTCATTGCCCGTAGTACAATAGTAATATCCCACAGAGGAACTGGATGTCTTAGTGGAAGGTATAGTTCCTCAAAGGAATGTCTTGAATAACCTAAGACATGCAATGGGCATATGCTTTTCACCCACATGGATAGAGGATATTGCAGCTAAGTGTACTTTAATGGTGGAGTAGCTGGCTTTGCATTGAAAAGGATGGGATATGAAGTCCAACATTGCTGGAGAGGGGGTTGAGAAAGGGTCAACATTTTTCCAGTCACCCAAATAGAACATCTTTTCCATTTGCCCTTCTAAAATTTTCTAGTGGAGGGTTTGTAGGACTAGGACAACATGTGGACAACTGAAGACGAAATCCTGGACTGTTGAACCATCATTGGAATTGGAGAATCCATGTAGCCAGTTTGAGGGACTGGATGCTTGTGTGAGGTAACCCTGATGGGTGAGAGAGAAGATCTGAATCTGAGCCCAGCACCCAGGGAGGGTGGACTAGATTAGACCATAGAAAAGGAAACCACATTTGTTGAGGCCAGTAAAGGAATATGATGATGACTATGACCTTCATTTCTGATGTTTTATGCAGAAATTTTGGAATCAGTGGCATAGGAAGAAAGCCATAAAGGAAACCTGGGAGCAAAAGTGTGTTAGAGTGTCCATGGATTAATTCCTATGTGAGGGAATTAGAGCAAAAAACATACTGCATTGTGTGTTGTGTGGAGAGGTGAAGATGTCACAAGGTTAGCCCCAATGGCTGAAAATTCACTCTGCTACAAATGGGTTTAGGGACCAGTCATGAGGGAGTAGAATAGATCTGCCCAAATTGTCCACCAGGATACTAGATTTCTCTGGGATGTGCATTGCTATTATAAAGCAGCAGGAAGACATCGCCCATTGCTTCTCCCTCATGGCCACTTGACAGAATGGATAAAATCTGATTCCCCTCTGTTAGTTGATACAACTGCAATTTTGTCTGTCTGAAGAGAAATCATACCCAATGAGCAGGAATTCTGAAAGGCATTCAAAGCAAGGAGAACTACTTTCATCTCCAAAATATTGATGTGAAAACTGGCATCTGTTTGGGGCCATGTGCCTTGCACTGTCTTTCCCAGATAATGCCCCCCCCCCCAACAGTTTTAAGCTTCCGTGGTTACTGCGGCTTGGGGGAAGGAAGAATGAAAGTACATCCCTGCAGAACATGCAGAGAGTCTAGCCACCACTGTATGTGAGCTCTGCAAATGTTCACTAGTGTCACCTGCAAATACAGGGGCTGATCCTTATTGACCACTGAACCACCAGAATCTACTGAAGAACTTGCATGTAGAATTTGGCTAGTGGGACTAATGTCATGGATGCTCCCCTGGTGCCTAATGTGCAAATAATTAGTTTTGCTGACTGCTTTTGGTAAGATAAGATGTCTTGGGCTTGTTGGTGAAGAGATGTAATTCTTGTGTGAAGGAACTTTGTTCTCTGAAGTCTTGTGTTGAAAAGTGTTCCAATGAACTCTATGACTGGACTGGCCATGGTTTGGACTTTTTTAGATTCACTGTAATCCCCAACTCTTTTTACATTTGGAAAAAGGAGTCCCTGGCTTGAACAAGTGGATTTCTTGAAGGGGCGGTGATGAGCCTGTCATCCAAATATGGGAATATCCAGAAACCCTGCAGTGGTAGATAAGCTGCCACTACTGCCATACTCTTGGTAAATTCCTGGGGGAAGACTGTGGTGAAGCCAAAGGGAGAGCTTTGAATTGGAAATGACTGGAATCTAGCCAGAAGTTAAGGTGAGTCCTGGAGCATCTGTTCATCTTCATGGGGCAGAATGCATGAAGATCTACTGAGCACATCCAGTCATACTTCCTCAGTAGGAGAAGAATGGACTGAACTGTGAATATCTTAAATTTTGTTTGCTTAAAAGCAGATTAGGTCCAAAATTGTTTTTTGGTCCCTGTTCTACTTTGGCACTGAAAGCAATCTTGTATACATTCTGGAGCCTCTCTGGTCTGAAGGGACCTCTTGGATGACTTGACTTCTTAGAAGCTTCCTTATTTATGAAGCGGCTTCTTTTGTGAGAGTTGAACATCAGGAATTACTTTTGGACATGAAAGAAGGGTGTGGAAGGAAATAAACTCACCTCTACTTATGATCTTCTGCACCCATTTGTCTAGAGTGATGGATATCCAGGTTGCTGGGTGCAGGGATGAGCACACACAACTGCCTCCAGAGTGAGACAGTCGGACAAACATTTAGGAACATTGGAAAGGCTTCTCTGAAAAAGTACCTCTGAAACCCTGGTTTTGAGGGACACCTCTGCCCCTTGGGTGATGTCCATTATAAAAGTTTCCCAGTCTGCCTTTGGGAGCGCTTTCTCCAGAAGTATCAGTTGCAAAGTCCTGAGATTTATTAAATCAAATTCTCTTTCCTCCTTTGTGGTTTCTGGAGAAGGTCCTTTGAGGGGTAGAGAATTTGATCTCTATGGCTGACAGGAATTTACCATCCTCCTCACTTCTTGAGATCATCTGTTTAACCTCGGTACCAAAAGGAGTTGATCCATCATAAGGAGCATTGACGAAGAATTTTTTAAATGTTCCACAAAGTTGCATAGACACATCCAGGCATACCCTCTTATGGAAATACCTGTGCTGGCTGCTCTAGACACACCCTCTGTGGCATTAGAGATAAGGTGCACAGAGGCAATGGATAAGGACTGTAGGGTAGCCAACTGTGAATCAATAGATTTTCTTTGATCCACAAACAAGGCACCTGGAAAAGATTTGGTGATTTTCTTTGTCAAATCCCTCTGGAAATGAGTAGCATAAGCCCAATAATTTAGCACTCTCACATAGATGAGGTGTACACATGCTTCCCAAATCTGTCCAATACATGTGATTCCCTATTTGGTGGCTGGACACAGGAACTTTCTTCTGCAAGTAACTTCTTAGTGGCTGCCACCACTACCATAAAATCTACTTTGGGGCTCCTATTCCAATGGGAATGGTCTTTGGGAGCAGCCAAAATATTGTCTAACTTTTTGGAAATAGACTCCATTGTGTTCAGCTCCTTCCATGCCTGGAAGGAGATCAGGTCAACCATCACATCAGGCTCATCAACTACACAAAAGTAGATGGGCCAGAACCAAAAGTCTCAAGAAAAACTGACTCCTCCAGAGAAGGCACTAGCGAGGACCAACCCCCTTTCTTCCTGAGAAGATTGATAACATCTTCAAATGAGACATCCTCAAGGGGGGATTTAGGAGAACCTTCTCTATTATTAATATCAGTGTCGGTGGTAGGTGGTTCCTCAGGGGAATCCAAGTGTCAACTCTTACACTTGTGATTCTTTCTTACATCTTCTGTGGGTTGTTCAGGAAAGGACTCAGAAACTGACATATTCTCTCCTATGAGAACATAGTTATGGCTCACAGGAACTAGCATCCCAGTGGGACAAGGAGATTAAGATGTGGACATTGGGAAATCCTATGGGGGGAAGGTTGGATCCAGTTCCTAAATGATATACCTCTCTCTATAGGTTGAGAGAGAGTACAAAAGTAAAATACTCTCAAGTAATCTCTTGAAAGCCTTAAATGCCAAGCCCAACACAGATCCAGAGAGTCTTGCTGTAGGAGCCGAAACCCCCAAAGGTGGGTCAAGTATAGACACCATTTAACTGGGATCTGAGGCTGATCCTGGGGCCAAACTATCAAGTACCAATGTTCCTAGAGGGAGGAAAGAATCCAAAGAACTTGGACCTGATCATGCTCTGTTGAAGACAATGCAGACAATTCATCTTTGAGACTCCAGCAGGTCCAACAGGATCCAAGCTGATTTCCTCAAAGAAGTCATTGGAGTTGAAGGCTTGACTCTGATAAAGATCTGCCCTGAGCAAGAGTCATATCCAGGGGCTCCAATCTGAGAGGTCAGATCAGAAAAAAGAATGAGGCGAAGAAGTTGTTCTTCCAGATACAACTGTGGTTGGAGCTGGGAGGTCCCCCAACTGGATTTGGGTCTAGAACCAACAAAGGTGTCAGATCTGTAGATGTCATTTTAGTTGATTTGTACCTTTCTTTTTCTTTTTCTGACTACCTTTGCTTTTCTTTGGGTCTAGCTCACCCCTTTTTTAAAGATGATGGGAAAAGGGAAGAAGAAGCAGCAACAGGCTTTCCTGATCCAGCAGGTTTTTTTCTCCCGTGGAAGGCTGAAGAAGCCTCACTAAAATGAATTTATTCCATCTTTTGTTAGTGGCCTATTTGCCAAAAGCCTCATAGATGGAGTAGGAGGTTTCCAGGTGTGAAGGCCCTAAGCAGTACTCACATTTATTGTGTGCATCCGAGTTAGTAGCTTGTGAGAACAAGCTTATGCATTTTTTGAATCTGGACGGTTTGTCTGCCATCCTCACAGATAAGAGATAGAGAGGTTAAAAAAGCAACATAGGAAATATCCCCATAACAAAAAAAATTATCCTAAAGAAAGAGAGCTATGCTTTTTTTTAACTAATCCTATGTAAGGAGTGAAAGTAAAGAGAAATGAGAGAGAGAAAGAGAAAAGGAACAATAAGCAGATAGAGCTGTAGAAGCGAAAGGAATACAAAAAAAAAAAAATAATAACAAAAAAGTCATCCCAAAAGATGAGTCCTTATCTCTTAAAGACATTTTTGATAAAACATTCCTCAGCATCAACATCCATCAAATGCTTATGGCAGCAAATGAGATCTGAGGTAGGTCACTCTCTACACAGGAATTATGGGTAGGTTGAGGAACTTGAGCACAAGATTCAAAGCTTAGAAGGTGCCAAAGTCAGATCCAAGGTTGGATCCAAGGCCCATATGATAAGGAAAGGACAGAAAAGACAACATCAGATCTGTAGCTCACCTTAATAGCAGATGTATGGAGAGAATGAAGGTAAGATATGCATAATACTGTCAACCAGAGACACCTGCATTACACTGCTTGCCCAAAGTTTCCTGTTGCAAATGCAACATTATATGACAGACACATCATTCTGTGTATCATGTCACATATGTAGCTGTTAGTCATATGTCAATAAATGTGTCAGTAACATTTTTTTTCAAAGCAGTGATTATTACTGATCGAATTAGCATTTGCAAAGAGATGTATGGAGACTCACATATTCCTTGCCTTAAATCTTAGTTTTCACATTAATAACTGCACTTCTACTTTCTTCATTAAAAATTGTATTTATACATAATCATGATACTTCATTCATTCATTCATTCATTCATTCAGGATTTAAATATACTTGCCCAGATTTTTCATTGGCACACTATTCTGTTCACTGGAAGCAAGACATAGAAACACAAGCCTGTGAAATATAATAAACTGCCTAGAAATAGTGGATGAGTGAAACATGCATCGATTTGGAATCTAGCATAGCAGGAATTGCACTGTAACAGTCACAAAAAAGGAATGAGGCTATGAAAAAATAAAAAAGGCCAAACTCTTCTTTGGGTATCAGCCATAATTTCTTTTCTTTTCTTTTTTTTCTTTTTCTTTCTGCTCTGGTATCCCTAAACTGTAGGAACTGATAGGAGTGAATAGGGCAACTCAGGTCTTGATAGCCAAAGATAGATTACAGACCCAAAAATCGATACAAAAAATATTCTTTACAGAGCCAAAAATCGATACAAAAAATATTCAGACTCACCAGCATATTTGGCTACTGTAGCAAATTAGTCCCCCAGAATAAAGGTTATGTGATGACTCAATAATCAACATTTGATTTGATATCAACATCTTCCCTACATGGCATCACTTTATGAGGTCTCCATCTGACACTGTAATTAACTACTTGCCAACATTCATTATTTGAATTGTATTAAAGGTCATCACTCAACCCTGTACTACAGATATTGGAACTATTCTATGCTTAGAAGACTACTTCTGTAATAATACAGGTAATATTTTGTGTGGGAACAGAACATTAATCACACCCCTTGAGGGAGCTCTGAACCAAACAACTTCCTAACTCAAATAATCAAAAACTCACTGCATCTCTAAGGAAAAGAAGAGTTCTCCAACTGCAGAATTCTTAAAAACAGCACTGGCACATGCTAGAATGTGATATTACATACAACTTGATGATTCATTACACAAGCATTCACAAATGAGAAATAGATTTTCACTCATCAGTACAAAGCAAATCTTTTATTAATATTATTATTAAATGAAAACACCCCAAATCAAGAAGACTATCTTGCTAAAACTATTTGTCAAAATGTGACTCAGTGATTCACAGATCAGTGAATTATATGATGACCAGAGAATATCCTTCTGTCAAGAAAGCAGTTTTTTCCATTAACCACGTAGAATAACTTTCAAAGACAAACACTACAGTATTTTTGCATAAAAAGGCAAACAAGGAAGACTTATTAGATTTTAATATAATGACTTTTGATGTAGTATTATATCACAGCATCCTTCCAATTAAATCACTCCCTAATTTCACATCTATTAAGTCCTTTACAACCTTCTCCATAAACTAAAAATGCCTTTTAGACCATTGCAAATGCTTCCACAACAATAGCTCTAAATAGGTTGAGCAATTATTTTACCTTCTCAAACTATTTTCAGCTATTTACGTCCTAGATGAGTGGCGCCTCACTCATCATACTCTCTTCTCACATCCCTTTTAATCCACATTATCTTGTCCATTCATCACTTTCTTTTTTCTGATATCTCCCCTCTTCTCAGTATGCCTAAAATGTTTATTCTGCAAATGCTTTCGTTTTCTTTGGTGTTCCTGATATAATACGATTTCCATGAAATCTGTAAACTTACATAATGTAAGCACTGCTTGCAATTTAATCTAGTAACATCTTTTGGATTCTGTGAATGATCCATTGTGTATATTTTCTTCTTCTTCTACCACACAGGCTTAAATTGCCTTAACTAGGCACAGAAGCATCTTTGATTTACAATTAACTTCCTTTACAGTTGTATTCCTCATGATAAAATTACAAGTGATTTTGCAAAACAAAAAGTTAAGATTGTAGTGAACTGTTTGAATTTTTAATCTTACTATTTACTCAGGTTTTTCTTTATAACAACATCAAAAATGATGCCATGATAGGTATTGAGCAATACTTTACATACAGCTGCAGAGCATTATAGGTAATCAAAACCAAGTTAGCTCTTTAGAAAAGCTGCTTCTCATTTACATTATGGTTTCACTTGTTAATATTCAATGTGAGAAGTTCCATCTGCAAGAATTAATTAACAATGTATCTTCTCTGGGAAGTAAAAATTAGTTTCTGATGCATTTAATATGCAAATACAGTAGTTTATACATTCATTTAGGTAGTGAGACACTGTGGGCTCAGTTTGTCATGATGTCATGGCAGGGATTTTCAGATCTGAGAAAAAAATAATCAAGGTGCCATCCATACCAACAAAATAAAATGCAAAAACAGCACACTTTTCTTTCATCAAAACTATATAATATGGCATTGTACATAGTAAGGAAGTTATATCCAGTACCAAAGGTTTGTTACTTACACTTGCTTTAGAACATGACCAATATACTCTAAGTATCTACTCGGGACTGTTTGGGGCTTAACATTTCATTCATAAAGCCTAAAATGCCATTGTTACATTTGCATTTCACTCCCATAGATTCTTATGTTAGCCAGACCTTTTTTTGGGCCTGGCTTCTTTAACCAAGTGACTTATGCAAGCAATAATGCATGACAAGGTATGTGTGGCATCAGGTCTCTACACCCCCTAGAAGGACATTAATTACACATTAACACACAACAAGGAGGGCATTATTGCTGTTAGAGAATGGGCTTTCTGTAAAATTGTTGTGTTTTACTTACTTGTTTGTATAATTTTTATTACTAGATTATTGTTTATATATTTTTAATGGTGTTGGAAGAAGCATTTTACATCCATAATATGACACTTTAAACCATTTTCTGATTTTATTTTATTTTTTTTTGTTACTTATTCCTAAATGTTTGGTTTGTTGCCAGTTATTAGAGACTGATGCCACTAAATAATGACTTAGACTTGAGTTTCAGACTTCTATTTTCTCCAGAAAATTCATGTTAACATAAATCCTTTACTTAAGCAAGTTTGTAATTTTATAAGAGCAATAATTAAAATCGGTTCCTATTTTTGAGGCTTTGTTCCCCATTTATTTTAGGATTTATCCAAATATCTTTAGCTGAGAGGTGCAGAGGTATGCAAACCTCTTTATTGCTGCTGCTGCCAGTAGTCACCGCACTCATTCACTCACTCACATGCACACCTCTTCTGCAGAAAATGCATGCTAATAGAACCCCTGTCATTCTAGCAACTTTCTAAGTTTATAAGAGTAATATTTAAAATCCATCCCTATTTTTGGTCCTTTGTTCCCTGTTAATTGTGGTTCTATCCTGATTTTTTGTGTTAACAGGTTGAAAGGTATAGTCCAGAGGTACGGACACCTCTTAACTGATGCTGCCAGGGAATCTGGAGATATTAGGAGAAAAGGTGAAAAGGTGGTGAATTACATTTAATAAATAATGACAATAATTAAGTGTTCTGCACCTCTTTTATTTCTGAAAATGCATGTTAATTTACAATGTCTGTCAGCTTCTAAAGTTAATAGCAGTACTAATATTTTATAAAGTGCCAATAACAGTGCTTTTTCTTTCTGGATTTGTCCCTGGATCTGAAGTTGAAAGCTATGTCCCACCAGAAAAAGGGAGCTATAGTAACCATATATGTAAATGTAGCTCATTCCATTTCTTCCTCAAGTTTCTAGTTACCCATAGTAACAAAACTGTTCTTTGTTAACTGAAATGCTCTAAAAATAATATTTTTACCACATTCTTGCTTTGATTACAAACTTGTA
>NC_056725.1:919533679-919538679 GCF_019279795.1 Protopterus annectens | reverse complement strand
ACTACATACAAAACACACAAAACACCACCACACAAGCTACATTCTCCTCGCACACACACATCACAGTAACAAAACACACCAACACACACCACAGCCCCTACCCTAAACTCTTATTACATAAAAACTTATCTGAATCCATAACCACAGCAAAACACCAGAAGCGCTAATTCAAAATCTCCGATATGCAAGATTTTGAATTTCGCACTTCTGAGTTTTCGTTGTTTTCAGGTTTCCACTTTATGGGCTCAAAATACTGAAATTCGATATGTCAGTATTTAGAGCTTCTAAAGTGAATCCATACACACACACACACACACACATATATATATATATATATATATATATATATATATATACACACACACACACACACACACACATATACTGTAGATACATATACAGATATATGGATATATATATAGATATAGATATATATTATTAGTTAATACAAATCAACCATGTGCTGTCCATGGGAAATAGCTATGCCAAGTGGAATAACATCTTAGAGTAATTCAGAGAATCATAGGTTCATAAATTTTTACTAAGTTTATGATCAAGGAGACCACTGTGAAGCATATCCATGTGTTACCCAATACTGCAGGTAGATTAACAATAAACATATTATGTAGAGTTTCTCCATATATCACAGGTGAACATTTACAATCACCCATCCAGTCAACCAGACTGTTTTTAAAGGTTGCTAAGGAAGTACTCTGTTTGCTTTATAGGTTAGGACAGCTTTTTCCAGAAGGGGATTACAACAGATTAGGTGTCTGCTATCTGCTGTAGTTGATGTGGTAGTACAGGTTTAGGTCTCTAGGATGGGTGTTTGCTTTCCCACTGCTTCTATTTAAATGAAGAATTATAAAAAGTGCCAAGTGAGTCATAGCAGGAAAGGTTAAACAGTGATCACTCTTCGGAATACGTGTCACAGCGAATAGATGGACATGGCTTGTAGTCTGACAGACTAGGTATGGGTACTGAGTTCTGAGATCTTTTTGTTGGGGAAACATTGATGTCTCTCACACTGGTTTAGGTGCTTTGTGAGGTGCATACAAAGGGGTCTATTATATCCAATGGTGGGACTAATAAGGAATGAAAAAAATGAGCTATAACTTCTTTGGTTCTTGAGGAGATACAGCAAATTAGACGTGCAAGGTAGAAGAACTTTCTAACCATCATAGAATTTTATTAGTCAATGAAGAGTTGGTTATCAACATATCTACCCACGTTTCTTATGACTGTGTGAAATTTAAGTGGAATATTGACAATATGGTAATTAGTAGCGATGCTAGACTATTTATTTATTTGACATTTGTTTAGCAGGTGGTCTGACTGGGTCTACAGAACCCATTTTTAGCGGAGGCCCAGGGAGAAATGGTCCACTTATAGTGCAATACAAATACATTATAGTCCAATAACAATACAGTTGATATGAGGGATACTATACAAAAATAAGCTGATAGAACATAAACTAGGTTACAAGATATACTACACATCTGGACAATTCTAGAGTTATATCATTATAGACAATTTTAGTAATTCTAACAACATATACATAGCCTAAGAGAAGATAAAGTGTATAAAAATAGTATGCAGGTAGTACAATGTGCAACATCGTCTGTTTAAGTACATAAAAAATAAAATGTTGGTTTCAGCTGAGAAAATAATAGCAGAAGAATTAGGTTGATGCAGAAAGATAGTGAGAGAGTTAAGAAGAACAGACACAGTGCAGACTGAGCAGTAGCTTAAGGATATTGTACAGAAACAGAGAAGGCGTAAGGAGAGACATTAGGATCTTGTAGACTGTGAAGGAGTGAGATGTGACAGGAGAAGCAGAAGAAAATGAAGCTAGCATGGAAGAAGAAGAAGCGCTGAGTATTAGCCAAAGGCAACTATGCTACATTTTTTGATGTTGAGAGGAAGCCCATAATTAAATCAACAATCATTTGTTTGGTCTAGCTTTTAATGTGAGCATCAGAATGCAATTTGATAACCACTCCCAGCTTCCAGTCATCAACAAATTTCATTATCTATAGTCCCATGTTATTGGCTTCTATGTGATAGAAATATATACCAAAGAACATGAGCCCTAGGACAGAGCCCTGTGAGACACAACTAGTGACCTTAATGATATAGGTTCTTTCACACAGCCAGTTACCAGTCTAGAGGCCTGTAATTCCTAGGTCATTAGAGGAACCACCTTTAAGAGTCAAAAGGGTACAGACTCTAAGCCCCTTAAGGCCAATGAGTCTGTATCTACACACATTATATTTAACTAATATTTTAGTAATAAATGATGCTATTGTCAGTTCTACAGATACCGCACTCACCAGGCTGGATATGAATAGGATGACAGTTGTATGTCTTTCCAGTATCAGGATCTGGGATGTAACAAGGGCTCTTATAGTCTATCATGCTGAAAAATATGATTATGATCTGATAAAGTCCCATGTGGGATTGAATGACTTTTTGACACTACCCTGAGAAGCATTCAGAAGGATATGCCTGAGCTTGCTATGCATGTGTCTAAGTCAGGAAAGACAGTGGCCTTCAATGGTATTTTGTCATTACCCAGAATGATGCCAAGATTCAAAGAGAAGATAACTGGTATCATACTAGGAGGATCCAGTATGTGTTAGTTGGGGCAATATGTCTGACATGCATTCCTGCTTTGCCAAGGATGGTCTATAATTGTGTTCTCAGTCCTTCAAATTCTAGCTAAAGCTTTTGATGCCTCCATAGTGCCCTTTTAGTCATATTTTATATAATGGGAATCCTAACCTAGCTAATTTTAATTTGGAGCATATTAAAGTGGCTCTACTGAATACCAGGAATCAAAAACGAAACAATGACTAAACTTGAAGCTCTCCTGCAACTTGAACATATTAATATGTGTAGCTACAGAAATATGATTTCAGGGCAATGAACACACTCTCTCTGTTCCTGGGTTCAGTGCCTATCAAGTCATCAGAACTACTAGAAATTGTGAGGGAGCATCGGTATTTGTGAAGGATATAATCACTTCATGAAAAAATGTGGAGAACACTAAATTTGAATTCTGTGATGTCCAAACCACCCTAAATAAGATTAAGGACCACTTGATAGATAGTTGTAGAACATTGTTTATGTCCTCTTTGAGCATGGTAGCCATCTTGAAACATAGCTGAGATCCCCATTATACCAAATACATTTCTATTGGGGGATTTCATCTGCACATTCATTAAGCTAGCTGAGCTACACTGCCAGTGCTCAGCATGCCCATCACATCCTTAAAATTATAAATGCTAACATTTTGGTGCAATTAGTTAACCATCCTACTAGGGGCCAAATACCTTTGATCTTATCCTGATAAATATGGACAATTCTTGTGCCCCTCTATATTTATCCTCGCTTGTTAAATCAGACCATAAATAAGTGACCTTTTCCTTTAAAACTGATGGAACTTCCCCTGAAAATTCCTCTGTGTTTAGAGACTTTGCAGAAACAAACTTCTTTACTTGCTTGATGACCTAAATAAACTCTGCTGTAGTCCTCCTCTGCTAGATCCCACTGCTAAAGCCACTGCCGGTGCCCCTGTCTTCTACTCTCACTTAAATAGTTGTATTGATAAGGCAGTCCCTATCTGCAACAAATATAATAAGAATTTAAAAACTAACTCCTATGGTGGAATGCCCATATAAACAAAATCATATAATACGAGAAAGAAATTGCATAAAGTTTATAAGAACCCTCATTCTGCTTTCCTTAAGATCACTCTTAAGCAAACTGGTAAAGAGCTTAGGGCAACCATTAGGAAAGGCCAAACTGAAAATGACCTAAAATAGTAAGTAAAACAAAAATTAACTACACATTTTGTTAAGTATGTCAGGAAGCTAATTACTAATATCCAACAATGCTCGCAGGTAGTCCATAATAATACTGCACACTCCGACCCAAAGGAAATAGCTAATGTCCTAGCTGAGAAATTTAGCACAAATTTTACTCAACACATAATTATCTCTATTCCACAGAATCGACAGACACCCTCCTTTTAATTACTATTGAACATGTCCTGTCAGCCTTCTGAAAAGTTAAGAGCATCTAATCCACAATTTCAGATAACATACCAGATTGCATGATTATCAGTGCCAAATACAGCCTGTCTGAACCCCTACTTAACATTTTTACCAAAGTCTCTGCACTGGCTACATTGTTGAAGCCTGAAAAATAGCCATTGTAAATCTCATTACATGAGGGCAGCCTCAAACCAGACTATGGTAACTTTAGACCCATTTGTCTCACTATTAATCTTAATGTTAAATATCTGTTAACCCTGGACCCTCATTAATTGAACTTTGTCAAATGAAACTCCTGCCTTTTTAGCTTTATTAATTTCTTTGAAAAAATCCCAGAAGTAGTAGATAGTGGTTACCTATTACACAAAGCATATTTAGACCTGGCCATTTCCTTTGTCAGTTTTCCCCATGCAGGCAGTATTGATCAATTTGTGAACTTGAATATAATCCTTCATTTGTGCAGTGGACACCTCCAGTTGTCTGACAGTGCCTTTGTGGTTGGACAATAGCATAAGCTAGGGTGGAATAAAGGGTTCAGTTTCCCCAGATGGAAACTATTACTGGTCATCATCAGCTGACCCTGACCATTCTGCATTGCATTCTCTTTATTGCTACAGCTCAAAAGAAATTTGTATTTTTTTCATTGCTTATGTTTTGAAAAGAAGAGTTTTTTTTTTTTTTTTTTTTTTGAAGTGGCACCAGATTGGAGAATGGTAACATGTGCAAAAATAGCTAGCAGTTGCAGAACTACTTCTTAAAGTAAAAAAAGTTACTAGTGGTGAACTGCAGAACTCAGTGTTGGGCAATCTCCTATATGACATCTGTTTCTGAAATCTCGATCCAAAACCCCTGGCCTATAGTTACCTAGATTTGCAGATGACTGTAAACTGGAAGTTGGCGTTTGGGCTTCCACTAATTCCTTATTGCTCCAACATGGGTTAG